>NC_026008.2:42567131-42667035 GCF_000442705.2 Elaeis guineensis | reverse complement strand
AAAATAGAAGTTGATAAAAGATTAAAAACAAATAAAGTTATAAGAGGTAAAAACTGCATGCAATTGAATTCACTTATTCATACGCATAGTGATGCTTAGAAAAAGGAAATGAAGAGATATCTGGGAGAGATGCTATCTTAAAGCAATCGGGGAAATCTTAAACGTAGGAATATGGTCAAAAGAGGGTTATTCTCATGATTGCATGAAGTGGAGTGCCACACTAAGCAATAAGCTAAATTAGTTCCAAAGGATTTAGTTATTATTAATATTAATTAAAATTTCTAAAGATTTCATCTCTTTTGGAGGATTCTTAGTTCTTTGTAGTGGAACTTTAAGGGATGCAGATATTAAAAAGTGGCATATAAAGTGCATTGTGTGTATGGATAATCCATTCCATTGGTAATTATGAGTTCCCACTTGTCCAAATGCAACTAATTAGATTTTTAGAGACACATCATGAGCTTATCTTCTTTGGGCTTGCCAAGTTTATTAAAAATAATGGCAAACAAGATGGCTATATTTTCATTATCTTTTGGTTTTCAGACTTAAATGTGGCAAATATAAAACAATGATTTAATAATGTGGACTCATTGGTTTTGCTCAAAGAAAAATGGTTCGCTCCTTCAACCGACGATATTTTCGAAACTATCAGTGGACAAGCTTAGCACATGGATTAATATGTAGTTTTTACTAGATCCTTATATGTGGTCCCAAGATTGCCATCTTCCGTTCTTCCCAGTGAAATGATGTTTACCAGCATCTCTTGCAAAGATATTGGTCCATTGCGTTAAAATGCCAGAAGTGATTGGAAGTATATAATTACTAATTTCTTAGCCATCTAATTTTAATAATTTTAAATATATGGTACAACACGATCCAGCATCAGAAGATCATTCGATACTCAGGATGGTGAGAACAAGCATGAAAAATATTTGCTAAGAGAGAGAGAGAGAGAGAGAGTAATAAAGAGAGTTAAAAAATTTAAATAATAAAAATATTAGAAACTCAAAAAGTTTATTTCTCTATTTGAAGAAAATGATAATTATTGTTATTGTTTGTCTTGATTATGTAAGTTAATCTCCTCCTCCTCTTCCTCCTCCTCTTCTTCTTTATAAAAGAGAGCAGTGGGGTGTGGGGGTATGGAGTTGGACAAATCTCTTCATCTTTCTTCACTTTATTATATATTATCTATGTTGCGTAACTTTGAACATAGGAATTATCTATTTCCATCCAACAAAGATGGTATCAAAAGAAACTTATTCGACAAGCTAAGCATTTAAGGATGATCCTTCATCTTAAATATATTTTCTGTAATTCTTGCAAACCTAAATTACTTATGAATACATGGCCCAAAAAAATCTCACATGAAATGTTCCTAGATATGCTCTTCTTTCGGTGAATCCATCCAAAGAAACAATTTTTTCTAAGGAAAATACAGCTCGAAAAGGAAAAAAATGCCCAAATATTTAGGCCAATCTCCACACATTTACTTCTTACATTACATTGACAAAGACACTCCTCTTTTTAGAAAATGCTCTGTTTTATCCATAAAAAACATAAAAAAAGATATATATTATATATAAAAGGACAAGATCATCCTTATTTTCATGTCACTCGCTATGCCGTTTCAAAAACATAAATTTTGTTGTTATATCACGGTCCTAATTTACAACATTCTATTTTTTGATGTTGGTATTGTGTTTCCGGCAATGTAACAACTCATTTATCACAGAGAAGAAAAAAACAAAAAAAAGTTCATCTGTGTTGGGACTTGTTAATTTTCTCAAATAATCGTACGGCACTCAGAAATTTTACTTTCCTATGCTTGCTTCTTAGTCAGCCTACCAAGTAAACCACCACAAATTCAAACATTAGAAAGCTGGGAAAGTGCATTTAAGAAAGAGTTTGAAAGAGTGTAGTTGCGTCGTATAAGAAGATTTTTAGGAGATAATTTGCTTGCTCAGTTGTTTATTGAAGTCTCTCTCCTTTGCATGAATTTCCAAGAATAATGAACACTTTAAATTTCATAAAAGTGCCATGGATCTACTGATTAGGATCATTTTATATCATTCTCTAAAAATTTTATATCTTATATAAAAAAATATTGAAATATATTAAAAAATATAAGATTAAAATCAGATCGATACTCGTAATCAATTTTTATTTTATTTAATAATATTAGTTAGATATAAAAATTTATATTTATATTTGTTCTAATTAAATATGAATACAAATTAGATATTTAAAATTATAAAAAAAATATAGATACAAATTTGATAATTAATTTTATGAGCACAAAAAAAATATCACCAAACAAAAATGTACTAATTAATAGCATGTGCTATATAAAATTAAAATATGGTGACTAATAGAAGCAGATATTGGGATATAGATTGGATGGTTATTTATCTATATTTATATTTATTTTTAAATAAATATAGATACAAATATAAATATTAATTCGATGATCAGATTTTTGTTCAAATGGTTCAGATGAATTGGATTTCATTATCGATTTGTAACATTTGATGCTGATCTAATGAATTTATCAGTCGATGGTTCAGCATATTTTTATTAGATTTTATCACGTTAGATCGATCCGTAGTCTTACTAGTTGATTAATTAGATGTTGACAAATGGCAGATGCCTATTTGATGTTTCAAAATTATTTTTTCTGAAATTCATGACAGAAATATCTGCCGTATCATTTTTAGAAAGGGACGTACGTTTTTTTACTTTTGGTCAGATAATAAATTTTAATATTATTAAAATATGATGTATTTATTTCAATGATTAAGATTGATAGATATTTCTATATTTATGTTCGATTCGATAATCATGAATCTATCCAGATAGATCCTGATATGAAAAATAGATTCGGACAAACCTTCAGAAAATATCTAACTTTTAGTCCATCCCCAAAGCGTATCTAATTTTTAGCCAACTTCCAGGAAATTCAGCTCGTTCATAAAAGGAAATATGCGTGCACCGTCCGTTGCACTTGGCGGGCGTGGAATTGTATAAAAGAAAAGTTATAATATCAAAAAAAAGAAACTCATAATCCGCAGCACGCGTTCCCCGCGGTTAAATTAAATCCTGCTGGCCTATAAATAGGAGAAGGTCTCCGCTGCTCCGCCCATCGCTCGCCGGAATCGCTCCTTTTCGCCGTCGCCGGAGCTATTCGCCGCATCTCCTTCCTGACGCCCATAAGAGCTCTCCATCGAAGAACAGAGAGGGTGGGGGAGAGAGGAATTGGCCGTTAATATCTTCCAAATCGGTAAGTTAATTGTTATTCGAAGCCTTTGTGCCTCTTTTTCCTTCCAGTTGTTGTTTTTCCAGATCTTTGAGCTTTAATTATTGATCCTTGTGAGCAAACCCGTTCCGATCGTCAGGAAGTTTGGGAGTTTGATCCGAAAATGGGTTAATTTTTGTAGTTTAGAATGGTCCATTGGGTCGATCGCCAGAAATGAGAAGCAAAAGATGGAACTTTCATTGAAGCGTTTTGAGCTTTGGTTCTCGAGTACTAGGTTGCTTTTCTTCTTGTCACTCGTAAATTAGTATCTAGGATTTGGTTTGAAGGGATTCATTCCCTGTTCCATTGCTCGTTCTTGAGATTTGCGTTGGATCTAGGGATTTTGATTGCAGCAATCGAGATTTAGCCGGCGATGGACAGAAGAGAAGATAAGATAGAAGTTTTTATTAATCTTCCGTCCAAAAAAATGTTTTTGTTTATTTATTTCTGTTTTCACTTGATCTTTAGAAACTGTCGGTCATTCATGTCTTCTTTCCCTTTTCCCCTAAATCTTTGCCACATGTCACCATCACCTTTCCCTGGATTTTTTTTTTTTTTTACATTTTTTTTGGAACTAGTTTAGTTTTTGTCCCCATTTTTGTCTGGTTATCACTTTGACTGTTCCATATTTAGTTTTACTTTTTCGCCCTGTTACAGTTTATTTCTCTGGATAACTGGCCAAGAACCTACCAATTGCTGATCACAACATCCCCAAAACCGTAGTTTTTCATCTTTTTAGATATGCCTGTGTCTTTTTTTCCCCATATATGGATTCTAAAGACTCTTCTTCTTCTTTTCCACAGAAGAACAATGTTTTGGCATTGAATGTTATATAAATTGAATTAGGTTGATCTTTCAGATATGGATGTGTGATCGTCTGAAGGGCATTTCAAGTCTTTTTTTATAGATTATATCCTCTGAATACTAGTAATTCTTTTAAATATCTTTTGCCTCTTTCTTTTTATTTTTATTTTTTATTTTTAGATGTAGTAGAAGGTCAGCTACTACCCACCCTTTTTTTTAATGATCAATTATACAACCCAGAATATTATAAAATCCATCTTCTACATCTGTCCGACCAACTATTGAGCCTTATCCACTTAAATTGGGGTTTGACTTTATGAATCATTCCTTTTCCTGTTCTTCCTGCCATTTGTTCGGTACGGCTTGAACTTACCTTAATTAGTTTTAAAATATTGATAAATGAGTATTAGTCATAGGACTTGCAATCTTAAGACAAAGGAATGTAAACTTTATCAATTTCAATCAGGCAATGAATCATCAAGTGAATTTTTCTTTTCTTTCTCTTTTTTTTTTCATTCAGGTTCTTGTTTCTTGTCTCCATTATACATATCATGCTGTCAAAGCTCCATCCTAGAGTAACTGAACGGGAAGAGTTTGTTCTTCTTGGGGCTCTCAGTGGCATCTACAGATTTCCGAGTGTTGCCATCAGTCACCTCTCTATCCTAGTCTGTTATTGATTCATTCACTTGATATTGGAAATGAGAGGAGATGCCGCTGAACTCATAGCACTTATATTATTGCTAATCTCTGCTTCTTGTTTGATGAAAGCAGTACAATACTCACAATTAGAGTTAAACTAGCATGTATTTGAAAACCTATGCTAATTTTTTGTTATTTTCACTGAAAGGCCTACCTGGATTTATTCAATATTTTGAACTCTTTCTTATTCTTGGTTGCTTGTCTGCCTCATAAGAACTCTACATTTTCAACAAGCAGTATATTAAAAAATACAAAAAGTAAAAAGACACAAGAAATGAGAGTCTATAGAAAACAAGATCTTTTTTTTTTTTTTTAGGCAAAAGGATGCCTACATCTCTATCTCAAAATAGTTGCTTATTCATGAAGTTCAAGGTGTTAGATTGGTAAGTTCCCTTTCAGTTATGGCACCGACAACATCTTGTCTTCTTATGTAAAGAAAGGGACAATACAGTGATACATATCTAGGAACACTCAGATTTAATCATTTCCTGTGAAATTCTGTTCTAGCGATTCAAAATGACAATGAGAGGCTACTTTATCCTCACCCTTTCATTATCTCATGGAAAATAGATATATTTGTTCACTGAATTGAGCATAAAATTATAAAATGGAAGTCTATCTATATTGCATGAATAATTATGTTTGGCATCTGGCGTGCAAAAAAAAACACAGCTTTCTTCTTCAAGCTAAACCCTTAGTTTGGCAAATTTGGCTCCATTCGTATCATCCTTTTCTACTAGCAATCTTCAGCTAAATCTCCCATATGCAAGACAATGTCATCTCCTGAACTTATGTTAGAAAATCTACCACCTTATGTGGTCCTTGTTTGAATGTTACCCTTATGGTCATGGACACCTTGTAAGGTGTGCCAATCCTTGGCCATATTTAAATTGCCCTGTTTAAAAACATAATTCTGCTGACACACAGTGTTACCAAAAACTGTTGCAGTACTTGAAAGACTCAAGTTTCCTGCTATGTTTCACAGACTGCTCCCTATTGCCAAATACTAGAGTGCACTCAAGAGTACATGGAGGTAGAAGGGACTGTGCAGGCATATATTGAGGAATCTGAGGTTGAGAAAGAGCCATCAAAGAAGTGCAGCATGGATGCTCATTCACCTTCTGTAAATGGCTGCTTTGACTGCAACATATGTCTGGACTCTGCAGCTGAACCTGTTGTCACCCTCTGTGGCCACCTCTACTGCTGGCCCTGCATTTACAAGTGGCTGCTGGTCCAGACTACTTCCCTTCAGCAGTGCCCTGTCTGCAAGGCGCCGCTTTCAGAGGATACTCTTGTCCCACTCTATGGCCGGGGTGTCAATACCCAAGAAGGATCTCAGCAGAGCCTCAAGATCCCCCATCGGCGCTCCATTTACCGGGGCCGTTCTCTGATTTCTTCAGTTATTGAACACCAGTACCCTCGTGATCATGAGGAGGAATATGTTGATATCCAGTCACCAATGCCCCAGCCACAACTTCCGCATCACCATCACCACCAACGATACGATCCTTACTATAGTCATCTTGGTAACAGTTTCATGTCAGCACCATCATCACTGCTGGCAGCACCAGTCTTCCATTCGACAGCAGGTGGTGTGCTCGGGGAGTTAGCTGTTGCTGTCTTTCCATGGATGTTTAGGAGTCATGAGGCTGGACTGTATTACGGCAGCCGCCCATATGATTTAACAGCAAGCATGAACAGTCCTAGGCTGAGGAGGCATCAGATGCAGGTGGAGAGCTTGCTGCACCAGTTATGGCTCTTTCTCTTCTGCTGCGCAGCTCTATGCCTGTTCTTGTTGTGAAGGACTACAAGTCCCCATACTTCATCTACTGAGGTAAATATGGTGGCATTTCAAAGTAGGGCGGAAGCATTCCTGGAGAAGGTAATAATTAGTTGTTGCAAGAGGAGGTACATTGGTAGTGAGACATTGGAGCTGGAGTCAACTTCATGTCCTGTTGACAAATCACAGTTTGTATTCTAAGCCAGAATATGTCAAAAAACACCAATCCTTGTTACTAGTATCATTGTGAAATATTCATGTAACTGTTTCACTCACTCCGAGTCTACAGTTTGTATTCTAAGTTGGAATGTGTAAATATACAATCCAGTCCTTGTTACTAGAGGTTTCGCTCACTCCTAAGCCTGAGGAAACTTTGTTGTCAAAATTGCATTTACTGTTGGAAATTGGTTTAGGATTCAATGAGGAATCTAATGGCCTCCTTTTCGCTGCACGAGTTCCCTTGACTGTTGCCTGAATGTTGCAACGAGGGTTGCATCAGATGTGAAAATGCCTGTAGGTTCTAACCCAATAATGAGACTCATCAATTCTCATGCCAACATTTTGAAACGTCCATTGAAAGATCAGTTAATCTGGTCTGAAATTTTTCTTTTGTTTTTTCCCTAGAACAATCTGAACTTTTTTTGATCTCATGGTAAGTAAACCAAGCATCAGCAAGGATTTCTTGGATATCTAATTGATAGTGTGGAGTTGAGGGTACAAGAGTCAGCAAAGAACAAGGGCGGGCAAAGAGGAGCTTCTATGTCATGTGATTACACTAATTTCGATCCTTTTAGAATAATATTCATATAAAATCTAGTGATGACATTTAGTTTGTAGAGTTATAACATTTTGCAGCTGCCTATGAAATGGGTTATCTGCTTCTAATCAGTAGGCGTTCTTGCAGATCAAGTTGCAGGTGTTACTGGATGGAATTGTGAAGGCCTCAAAATAATGTTTGATTAATATATCACCATGATTTTTTTTTTCCAGAGCAGATCCAATCTGTACAAATGATAAGTGGGATCAAGTAGGCTAAGCAGACAGCAGAATATGCAAATGATCGATTCATTCATCAATTAGATATAAAATTTTGTGTAGCTGCTCTGTAGTTATGGTGAAAACCTAGCAGTGGACCTATTGAATTAATTAGGTTCTGCTGAATCCTGAAAAATATCAATCCACTTTTCAAGCACTCATGTGGAGCTAACTTAACTTTTCGAGCCAGATCATAATCAGTTCCTACCACGGTTCCAGCATGCCGAATGCCATCTTTTAAGCAAGATGGAAAGACAAAAAGTTAAGAACAGGAAGACAGGCAAACATTCTTCTCCAAGGGTCACTTTTTGTTCCTGCTAATGCAAACCACCACAATTCATTCATGGATGAGGTTGTCGTGTGGCTGCAACACAGTGCTAAGCTGGTGAATTGCATTCTGTGTCTGTTCATTGGTTAAGATCATCTAAATGTATCTCCTGAAATTCAAGAATTAGCTGCCATATTTTTTCCTGGATTATAAGAACATTTTAACAATCCATGTCGATATAGGAATCGATGACTACAACTTGTGGACGGATGGTAGCATGCTGTACTCCATAGGGCACATGTGAGATTCTCTTGTTGATCATTGTCTTCCTGCTTACACCCGGTTTCTGCATATCAATTAATCGATATTGGTCAAGATATATATGGTCGATTTAAGATTTTTTTTCCTCTGCAAAATATACAAAATATCTTTTTCATTGAATTTTATTTATTTATTTATTTGAATAATTTATACTACCTCATCCTAAGGAGTGACTGATGGTGACAACTTGGGGTAGACATACATGGCAGTGGTTTGAGTGCTTCTTTATTATTGTTGTTGTTTGTTGTTGTTGTTGTTGTTTTGGTCAAAAGGAGAAAATAGGAAAGTCTTAAGAAGACTGCGAAGGGTAAAAGTAGGTGCAGAAGCTTTGGGTTTGGCTGACAAGGTAGGGATGGTTTCCTTTGTGCTCAGATATTCCAACACTGATGTCATGGATAAACCCAACGGACATTAGTTTGAATGGAACATAGAAGTGGCAAAAACAGCAATGTGGGATTATTTTCCTACCCACTGTGTCACTGATAACAAATCCATGCTGAGCTTATATCAAGCAGTTGGCCATCCACTATTAACAACCTTTCGAGACCTTAAAACCAACTTTGGTGAGTTGATTCCACGTGCAGGATTCACATAGGTATAGTTGCTTCCGTATCATCATATTAACTATTTCTTTTAAGGTAAGATCTTATCCTCTCATATAATAAACATTAGGATCTCCTACTCAATCAAAGTATAAATGGAAACTCATCATTGTCTGCTATCTTTCCAGCTACTTAATCTTGGACTAAGGTTGGAAAGTTAGCTAATAACTAACTAATTTGCCCCCTAATAAAACAATAACGACCACCAACCACTGATAATAGCACATGAAAGTGATACATTTTGCTCTTTCCCTTGACTACTGAGTCACTCAGCTCACACATCAACATTTGGATGATAAAAATGACTTGGAATGTGCAACATGCAATTGGCTAGGGCCATAGGCATGGGTATCTTCAATGCAAGATAAGAGGTGGATTATAATGGATGATCAAATGCCTAGGGAGCATTGAACTTGGAATAAACCTAAATCTTGGCTTTCTGCTTATGAAAATTCATCAAACATTGGACAAGATGTTCTATGACCTCTAATATTTTATTTTATCAACTTAAAATAATTCTCTGAGTCTCCATATCATACGCATTGCATGAATAATGTCATCATGGACACCTCAATATCACCCAAGGATTCAATGATGTCAGTATCATTCAAAATGGGTACCCTCAAAAACTGTTATTTGCCATTATAATTGAGAAGTTAGCCATTATTTACCTACCCAAGTGCCAGTTTTTTCCCCAGTTGTGAAGTGGCTATTATAAGATGACAGAGAGAAGTTGCAAGACAGTAGTTAGAAGAAAGAACAGTGGAAAAGTCCAAGAACAACTGCCGTCCTTTGACGTACATTGCACGCTGCGAGTTTTCTCACCTCAATCATTATCCCGAGTCAAAAGGAGGACCAAACTCACTGAGTGCTGTCCCGAGTGAAGCAAGCCGACAAGGATTCTTGTAAGCGATCTAACGGAAGATTTAGAATGACTTGGTGCACATTTGCTTTCTAAAGCCGCTGCCCCAAGTTTGCCCAAGAATCGAACCAATGCTTTTTCTTATCCTATACCCTCCGCACAATTTCACTAACCAACCTCTCCATAACAGGACAAAAAATAATAGAAAAGGGAAAGTTAGAAGCGCGTTATTAAAAAGGCACATTTAGAAGCAAAGGCCTTTGCCTTTCCAAAATAAAATTAATCTTTAGGAACACCAGACGAAGTTGCTTTCCCCTCTCACCACCGATCTCCGCTTCTCACTCTCACTCTCGCTTTCAGCTCTCTTTCTCTTTCTATCTCTCTCGTGCTCTAGAGGAAGAGAAAGCGGGGAAATGGGGGGGCCGCTGGGGGCGATCATAGGGAGGTATCCGACGGCGGAGAGCGGCGGCGGAGGCGGAGGAAGCGACGGAGAGAGGGGACGCGGGATCGTAAGGAAGAACAGGAAGTGCAGGGATTTGGTGTTCCTCGTCATCTTCATCGCCTTCTGGGTGGCCATGATCGTCAACTCCAGCTTCGGATTCAACCAAGGAAACCCACTTCGGTACTAATGTCTTGCTTATCCCTCTCCCCTTTCATCTTTTAAGCCCAAACCCCACAAAAAGGAATAATTTTGAACCTCCATTTTGGTTCATCAAATATGGTCAAATTGCTGCTTTTGGATGCTCGGATGTTTCCCTTTTTGGGGAATGGAAACTTCTATACGACCAAGGTACTGCATTCTTTGGAAGAATTTTTCTTACTCGAGGAGAATATGGCCTAAGATGGGAAGAAAAGTGTTCTGTATCTCGCGTTTAACTTTTGTAACGAGCTAATGAGAGGGTGTTTGACTGAGGTTGTTGTTAGCTGGTTTGTCTGCACAATTATGTTAGAAAGATGGAAACATGTGAGTGTTTAGTACCGATCTTACTTGATTTATTAGGAATTCAAGTGGATTTTTACCTTTTCTGGTTCTGAGGTAATGTCATTTGTTTGGTTATATAACGAGTAAATCTGAGTGCCAAAACGATGTGAGCTTCTGGAATCATGACCTGGTGAGTCCAACCCTTTAATCTATTTCCACTGTTTGGAGTTCGAATTATGGCATGAGGCTACATACATATGGAACAATGCACAGTTTTCTATGAAGAGTATGTTTGGTTGGTGCCATAGCCTTCTTGGTTTATATTTGTCCTTGATTTGTGACTCCATTTTCATGCTAAAGGCTTGGATCATGGTTATAAAGGTTGAAAATTGCTGCTTCGTTTCCTCTGCTCAAGTTTTTGGCTTATTTTGACCATTGAGCACGGCAGAATCTTTTTTTTTTTTTCTTTCCACAAATTTCACTGCAGCACTCAAGAAAATCTGGTATTAATCAACAAGATTTATTTTTCATTGCTTATGCCCTGAAGATTCCCTTTAGTTCCTTTGTACCTTTCAAATGATCAAATTATGGGAAGAGAATTTTCCTTTCCTTCTCATTTATGAGACTACATCTTTTTCACTAATCAAGAAAGGTAAGTGTTGTGGTTCTAATAATATGGAGGGCACCAATAGTTCCATATTGGTTGTGAGTTAAGGGGAACTTGTGCTTATAAGGAGAGGATCATCTTTCCCACATGAGGCTTCTTTTGAAGGAGAAAACCGTGAGGTCCATGGATCAGAGTGGACAATATCTCACGTGTCGGATCGAGCCTTTGTCTACAACAATGACGCACCAAGTAGAGGTTTCTGGGGTTGAGGTATACCTTGGCTGATTGTGGGACTCCTTAGACTGTACACATTGGAGTCCTCTTTGACTGGGGAGTTCTATTGTGGTTCTTATAATGTGAAGGACACCAATAGTCCCACATTGATTATGAGTCAAGGGAGTCTTGTGCTTATAAGGAGGGGATCATCCTTGCCTATCGCAGTCAATGGGGACTTGCACTTATAAGGAGGGGATCATCCTTTCTACGTTAGACGTCTTTTGAAGGACAAAACCGTGAGGCCTATGGGCCAGAGCAGATAATCCTCGTGTCAGGCTGAGCCTTTGTCCACAACAGTAAGAATAAAATAAATTTCTGGTTTTATATGTATACATGATTTTTCTTAGTCTTGTACTTTGTTTGTAGATGGTAATCTTTCTGACAGTCGCTTTTTGTTGATGATTGGTTGATTGATCAAAGGCAAACATTTCATGCAGGCTCACATATGGACTGGACTACAAAGGAAATATTTGTGGCAACAAACATGCTAACCCAGATTTACGTGCACTGGAGGTTAGGTACTGGCCTGAATCCCAACCAGGTCTACCAAAGTGGTTTGAAGAGTAGCCAGTTCACTCTGGCTGATGCCAAGAGTATTTGCTTGATGGAATGTCCCATTCCTTCGGAAGATGGCCTCAACTTCATTTGTGATTATCCAGAGGGTGGCATTCACCTCTCAGTGGATGACTGGATTGACAGGAACTATGATTATTTTGAGTTTCTCACGCCAGATATGAGGAATAGTTCTCTCCAACTCCAAGGTCCATGTTACCCTATAGTATTTCCAAGTGTAAATGGTAAGTGACCAAGTATGGTAGACATATAACCTGAAGCAGAACTAAAAAAATGATTCTTTGTTCTGAAAACTAAGATTTAGAAGGGACCTGACTAAAGAAATGCATTGATCAACTTGTTTCCTCTCAGAATTGCTGCCCATCGAATTTGCCGGTTCTTTTGGTTCCATGAACATGTGCTTTGTGGCAAAGAATCCTAGAAAAAAGATCTACCTTTTTGCAGTGGTATATGTCAAGTCAGGAACAGCACAGTTCATTCAAGACTATATGCAATATTATGCTTTCTAGAAAAATGATTTTGAAATATCTGCATGGTTTTCTTCCATTTTCTGGTGTTCAATGTCAAAAAAATTCTTTTTTTTTTGGAAAAGGAAATATCAGTTATCCTTGTTTGTCTTACATAATGTAAAATGAGTGAAAGGAAGGTCATCAAGTTTTCTTTCCATTTGTATGCACCAACTGAACATGCAGTAAATGCTACCTCTCATGCATCCATTTCAAATTCTGATCATCATCTCAGTTTTCTGTGGAATACTTGATTAATGTTCTGTTCATTGTATCTTTTCAGTTTACTGGAGCTGCCAATTCATAGCACGTGCATCCAACATTTCTTTGAAGCATTGGCTGCAGATGGGTGGTGCAGCCATTGAGGAGAACATGCTAATAGATAAGACGATTCACAGAGTGATCAATTCTCCATCTGCTGTCTTAAAGGTTTGCTACTTGTCTAGGAAATTATAACCAAAATATAAATTGTGTTCAAGTAGTACCTTTTTTTTGTGTTTTTGCTCTCTCATCTGTCAATTTCAATAAATAACTTGGTTTAATGTCCTTGCTAAGTCAGTTTCAGTTGAAGTCAAGCAAGTCATTTGAGATAAACAGAAATAACTTTGTAGCCATTTTTTTTCTCTAAAAAGATTACTCATGGAGTGCTTTCAAAAGCTCATTCTAGAATCTAAGTCAAAGCTGATTCTTGCAAAGCACATGATAGACATTTCATGGTGTCTCACAAGCCTTCGTAAAGTGAACCTGAAATGACTTTTCTGGACATATATATTGAATGCTTATGTTCATTCACTTTGAAGTTTGAAACTTGTCATAAAAAAAAAAAAGACACTTCACTCATGCACTTTTGCATGATCTGCAGAGATACGTGGCAGATATTGGGAAGGCATGGCCTGTGTTGATTGTTTGTGGAGGAATCTTGCCATTATTTTTATCTGTGATCTGGCTATTAATGATTCGCCACTTTGTTGCTGGAATGACATGGATAACAGTGATTCTCTTCAATGCCCTTATAATATCTGTTACAATGTTTTACTACGCAAAAGGTCAGATATACTTGTCCCAAATTCTTTTTTCTTTTAATCCGTTTTTTCCCCTTTTTTAACAGAGCAAATGGGTACTTTACATCTGATATGTACCTAATATCTTTGGTGCAAATGCCAGTAATATTCTAATAAGTGACAATCAGGTCCTATAATTTACCTTGACAAATGATGAATATATCTGTTCATCCATTTGATGATGTTTGACAGTTTTCACAGTCTATGAGAAGGCATACAATATGTATTGTGTAATTCATGTAGCATACATGCAAGGCACGCATAATCATCAAACAATATATTCATTATTAACTACAGAATACCATGTCGGTAGAATAACTTGAAGAACAAAAATAAAGCTGTTTGAAAACTTGAGTCACTAAATAAAGTGTTTTGTAAAGTTTCTCTAGGCCCTAGGCATGTACATTGGGGGGTTTGACTTACACTAGGTTTCTCGCAAGCTGAGGAAATTGGCAGGGAAGAGCCTGGGAAATGTCATATGATCATCTAACCTAATCATATAATTTTGTCCGACTCGATGTTGTAAATCACACACCAAGTTGAAGAACGTCTCTCCCACAATTATTGCCTCCAGGGAATGCTTTTTATACAATCAATGAATCAAGCTTTTTTTCATTCCCTGATGCGGTGCAAAGTAAAGGTGTTTGTTAAATAAGTCGGTTGCCATCCCTCCTCTTTAACATAGACTTCGAGGATAAGTATGCTGATTACGCTCCAAGCACAAATGTTGAGATAAGAAGTCTTCATCATAAACTTTGAGAGACACAATGTAAAGTAGAATGAAAAATGTAAATTTTGCCTTTCCAAGTATCAACCATCATGAAACATCAATGAGTATAATAGTATCTAAAGTTGAATCTAGATTTATCATGTTTTCAAAGAGTTTGACAATATGACTTATTAATTGGCCTAACTATTCTGTTTGCTTAGCCCATTGGTGGTTCAGTTTGGTCTTGACCAGCGTTACTTTTATCGTGCATTTTCTGCTTGGTAGACCAGTAATTGTTATCAAGCTAAGGTACCTTATGAGCAAATGATCAATGAAGCAGCAATGCACTAGGCCATAGTGAAAATTTAACTGTTTTTTACTTATCACCCATGGTAAGGTCTTTTGGCATAATTTCATTTTGAATGATAGTTTCCTGATTGAGTATTTATTTTAAGAGATGCATTTTATATGACTTGGTAGTTGCTTCTTATCAACCATTTCATGTTTTTAGCTGGATGGATTGGACATGATGCCATATCGGTTGTCATTGGTGAGAGTGATCCATATGTCAACATAAGTGGGAGGGTAAGTTTTTATCGTTAAGCACAATTCCTAAGCAAAATCTTGCTTTCATTTGGCTTACCACCTGAATTTACTTCAGGAAATTAATCACATTCGTGCAGTAGCTGTTCTTATGACGATTGTAATGATTGTCGCATTCCTCTCTTCAATAGCCATCATCCGTCGTATTCTCATAGCAACATCTGTTCTGAAGGTAAGTGTGCATATAAACCAGGTGGTAAATAAGATATCACTCAACACAGGAGCACATATAGAGCCTTATTATGTTTTCTAAAATTGGCACAAATATATGTTGCTGAAAACATGGATGCACTCTGTGGGAATTCAGCTTTTTTTTTTTTTTTTTCCCAACTTTGTAAATCAAGAAATTGTGAAACATGGACACCTAGTTGGCTTGATAATTTTTGTAAAAGAACTGCATTATTTGTCAGGATGTTCTCCATATGTTTGTTGAAGAAGTTTAGTCCGGTTACATGACTTAATGGCGAACATAATCTGTATGCAGGTTGCTGCAAAGGTCATAGGCGAAGTTCAGGCTCTTATAATTTTCCCAATTTTGCCATATTTTATCCTTGCAATCTTCTATATGTTCTGGCTTTCTGCTGCACTCCATCTTTTCAGCTCTGGTCAGATACTCAAAAATGATTGTAATGCCAATTGCTGTTCATATGACCTGAAGTCCACCAGAGTGAATTGTGATAGTTGTTGTGGCTACAGCATCCATTACACCCCTCATATTGGTATCTCCATCCTTTTTCACCTATTTGGATGTTACTGGGCAACGCAGTTCATCATTGCATGCTCTTCAACTGTTATCGCTGGATCGGTTGCCTCTTACTACTGGGCTCGTAATGAAATTTCGGTAAGCAAATTATGTACCTGAAAGCTGTATGAATCTGACATCCCGCATAGATATATATATTATATATAGACCCATTGGTGTATCATGCGAAGTAGGAAAATTCTAGGCTTAAACTTGATGGGGTGTGTTTTGCCAAAACTGCCGCAGAACTTTGTTACGCTCACTGGAGGTTTCTCCAAACTGAAAGTGTTAAACAAGTCATTTTGATTTCTTCCATCAGTATTTGAGCATGTAGTTAACATGGCTTTGGTTTTTGAAACTTGATTATGTGAGTGCTTTCCTGATATATGATATTGAAATCAGTTCACGTATGAGCTTCTTAATGGTTGGTTAATTATTTTGACTTTGTTATATGGACACAGAATTTCAGGATGTATTTGATTTTCTTGAAATTGTAGGTGTTCTTAATTTGCAGCATGTAACTCAGTTCTAGGTGGGGAAGTCTTACATTCGTTAATAATATTTAATTATAAGGGTTGCTACACAATTTATATCCCTAAATCTACACCATATGTTGATGCTTGATTCTATCATTGTTCATCAAAACAAGTGGATGTGATGATGACATCTACCCTAATATCAAAACCATGCCTGTCTGGGTGGCCAAAATTCTTTCTAGAAGGTTTTTCCGCTTCCTATTTGTGCAGGACTTCTGATGTATCTTCAAAATATTATGATTCATTTTATTTCTTAGCATTGGAAATATGGTAAGGAAGAGAACATGAAAAAGAAATGTCTGGTGCATTCTGTAAATCTTAGAATCTTAACTTTCCTTTAGACTTTTAAGAGGAAATTCTCTTGTTTTCCTTTTTGACTGAATGGCTGGTATCATGTTGAATGCAGCAGGAGATTCCATTTCTCCCTGTATTTTCTTCTCTGAAGCGGCTTTTGCGTTACAGTCTTGGATCTGTGGCTCTTGGTTCACTGATTGTGTCCATTGTTGAGTGGGTTCGGTTTATACTAGAGTCACTTCGCCGCAGGTTAAAACTTGCTGACACTTCTCCTGAAAGCCTAATGGGAAAAATGACGTCCTCTTCTTCTCAGTGCTGCCTAGGGTGCATTGATTGGACCATCAAGTCTGCTAATCGGAATGCATACATCATGGTAAGTGTCTGATTAAACTTGTAATTTACAGCTGATGCATAGATACAAATTCACTCATATTCTTTCCAGAAGATCCGTCATCTTCTTTTCAAAAGAAAACCTGTTTGTAATAATAGAATAACTAGAAAACAGTATAATCCTGAATAGTAAACCTTCTGATGTTTGAAGCTTCTCAGTTAATTATGTTTATTGATACCTGTAACATGTTACCAATTTTTTTTGATGTGGAATATTGAGTATAATGAAGACAATCTATACCAGGTTTGCTGTTTTACTGAGTTCCCAAAATTATGTTTGTTTTGGCTTCCTTTGCATTACTGGGACTGTGTTGAAGAAAAATTTCACACTGCTCGATTTTGCTAAGAGTTCTATTTAAGCGAATTTTCAGTTGAAACATTCATTCAATTCATCAAGCTGTGGCCATAAGCTTTACTTGTGCCTCTAGAGTTGCAGAATTTTTGGTGGATAAGGTTGAAAAAGCTGGAACAAGGCAAGAAGATATTTTTGCAACATTCATCCATGTCATTTCAGATCACGTGCCATCCAGCATGCCCTTTTTCTTTTCAAAAATTGTTAACCTTACCCATCGAAAAAGAAAGGAAGAAGATCAAGGAAGATTAGATTGGTGGATTGTCAGAAGTTAATTTGCATATATACTGAAATTTATGTGATGACGATAATATTATACTCACATCAAGAAGAATAAATACGAGTTTATGCATTAGTGACTCCTTGCATGCACTGTGACTGACAATTTTGCTTGTTTCACACAGATTGCTATCACCGGCAAAGGGTTCTGCAAAGCATCTGCAATTGCTACAGGTCTAATTATGAATAATATATTGCGCATTGGAAAAGTAAATGTCATTGGAGATGTTATTCTTTTTCTTGGGAAGTTATGTGTCAGCCTCTTCTGTGCGCTATTTGCATTCCTCATGTTGGACACTCACAAATACAAATCTGCCCACAACAAGGTTTCATCTCCTTTGTTCCCTGTTCTGGTAATCTCTCAAATTCAGTTTATAGCAATTCGTCTTTCCTTCTCCATCTTTTGGTCTGAATCTAAAAAGTATTGCTGTTTCTTTTGAAATTTATATTTGTAGACAGTAAAAGTTGACTTTAGAATCTTCTGAGTGCAATAAGTTGATGCTCTAAAAGCTAGATTAAAATATTCACTTGTGTAAAAACTAATAGAGGTTTGCTGGGGATCTCTCTGTCTATGTGAACGTAGGATTATCATTTAAGGAATGGATTACTGGAGAGGGAATTGGGTGAAAATTTTGGGAAGCAAGTTCGACAATTGAAGTGCTAACATATGTGACAGATTGATTTCCATCTTTGACTAGATTGTCCTCTTGGAAAGCATGTTAATCTACTAGTACCTCATAATACATAAACGGACAAAAAGTAGGAATGCAAGATAAAAATAGTAGAGGGAGAAGGTAATCAAGCAAGCTTGTGGATCCAAGAAGCTATTTTTCAGGCATTGTTTGCTTGTCACTAAAAAAAAGTTTGGCAAGGATGAAAGTTTGTTTGTAGCCAAAAATAGATGAGGCAGATAGAAATTTTCAGAGATGGATAAAATTAAGGAAACTAGTTAGTTGTAATTAACACACTTTTCACATGGTGGATTCTGGATCAAATCCTTCAAAACATAGTATCGTAGAGAAGTTGAAATGAAAGAAATTAAAGTGGACAAGACTTCTAATGACAGCATTTTCGGTTCTTTTAGAATCTGACATGGAGATGCTGAACAATTTCCACTAGGAAGAACAAGTTTCCCTGGTAATTATCAGTGGCTTGGACAGTGTTAGGTTTGTCGTAGCTGAATCAAATTCATGCATCAAAGACAGGCTAATTAACAACACTTACACCCATTATCATGAGTTCTGTTATTCAGGAGCGGACTTCTGAATGATTCTTGTACCTTCTGCAACTACTTTTGTGGCCGAACATCGCATGGATTATATTCTGCTGATATTTATTACAATTCGCAATAAATATGCTCTCTCTTTTGATGTGCTTATCATACAGAAGACCTAAACAAAATGTCCATGCTGCTCTTGTAGGCGTGCTGGGGCCTTGGTTATGTAGTTGCAACCCTCTTCTTTGCAGTTGTGGAGATGTCGATCGACACCATCATCCTCTCCTTTTGCCAGGATGCAGAAGAGAATCAAGGGACCGCGCAATATGCACCTCCACTTCTCATGGAGACACTGGATGGCCCAAGCGAAATGCAGAGACTAACCCAGGGATCTTGAGCGCGTATGTTTTTCTGGTTTTGTTGCTCAAATCCGCCGTTTTAATAGTGAAAGCCTCATCCCCCTACCTGGTGTCTTCCACTAATTTTTCTGTTTTGCTAGTTGTTGTAGAAGTTCACCTTCCTATACTAAATTCCATGCTTGTTTATTAATTTCATGTGTTAAATTCAGTGATGCAGAAGCAAAGACGATTCCTCAACAATTTATTTACCTGTTGTGATTGTAATCGTTTTTTGCTCCTATATACGCTTTCTAGTTTACACAGATTATTATCTTAGGCTTGGCATAAAGTTCAGGGGTGTTATATGGTAGTGATGCACGTATGTATGGATGGACGGATGGATGGATATGTATACTACTTATGTATGCATGTATCTAGGTGCATATGTGCATACATAATTTGTATGTGTATTTGTTCTCGAAACTAATATATGCATGAATGCAGGTGTCATGTATGTTAAAACTAGTATTATTATTTGAATGGCATCAAACCCATAAAAGAAAGGGAGATAACAAAAAGGCAGAGCCCATTGAAGGAGAACTAATGGTTCCAACCAAATAAATAAATGAATGAATGAATCAACCGAGTGAATGTTTACATGAGAAGAAATCTTCCGAAAGAAAATGCCGTTAAAATTAGGGAGCTCCAGAGAGGAAAGAAATCATCACTCGGCGAGCTTTAGAACCTGTTTCCAGCCCTTCTTGCATGCTTTCCTGCCACCTTCTTTGCCTTCTTCAAGAAACGCTCAAACTCCTTGGACTTGAGATAAAGCTTCACCTTCTCTCCAAGTCACCAATATCGGTGAACAGAACAGATGGAGAAGAGGAGAAGATAGGGTCAGGGTGAGGTGCTCTCCTTCCCCTCTCTTCTCCTCTCCTTTTGTCCCCCTTCTCGGCCCAATCGTTGTGAGAGATCTCGAGTAGTTTATTACTACTATATTTTATATGACGATGACGTCCCCACCTGTCGAATTGTATAATTTATGGTGTTGTTTTTTGTGGTGTTTTTGGACACCGTAACGCATGGCGGTGGACTTGGATTAAATGGAAAAGTGTATCGATTTTTTTTTTTTTTTTTTTTTGATAAGAACGGTAAATTTAAATAATTTTTATATAAATATAATCAAATAAATCAAAAAATAAAATATCTTGAAATTAGCCTTCAACTCAAAAGATGTTAGGATTTGATGTCTCAAAATTCGATCCACATTGAGCCCTCAGCGAGGTTCGCGACGAAAAATGGAGTTCAACGAGATCAAGATCATCCCAAAACGGAGCTCGAATGGAGAAGATACGTGCTTTTGAATTCGACACGCAACTCGAGATAAAAGACCGTTGACAGCTTGCAGCAGGACACCGTCCAGCGCACGGCAGTGTGCGGGCCAGGTGCGCAAGGCCCAGCCCAGGTGCGGGCGTGCGGGGTGCAGCCTGGGCCCAGGCGCCCGATGCGGGTGTGGCCCAGGCCCGTGCACAGGGGCCGGCCCAGGCCAGGCGTCGCGCCTGGGGCTTGTACCCCAATCCACCATGGACCACCCGGTCCACGGCCCAGCATGTGGACCGCATAGGCATTTTCCATACATTTCGTGCGATCCATGGTACTGTTTCGCGGACCGACATGCGATCGGACGGACCAGGGAGCTCCCGATCACGATCCAACGATCTAAGCTTGATTTGGGTTTTGTTTGGGCCTGTTTAAGAGATCTAAACCTAATCTAATTGGGTTTAAGGCCTTTAAAAGGGCCCTGATCAAGTGAAACCTGTGTAGCTTTTTTGTTCGTGAACAGAGACCCATGGTGGCTTGGTTTTTCTCACGGAAACCCGTGAGGCCTGTGGACGTGCGGACCCGAGAGAAGAGAGAGAGCCGTACACTGGGAGACAATGAGCAGGAGGCTCCTGAACAGTGAACAGCGGTCACTTCAGGGGTTCAGGGGGATCTTCTAAGAGAGTTTTTGTGAGAGAGAACTTCCTGTAAGAGAGAAATTGGGTGTATGAGGATTGAGGGTGAGATCTCTTATAATTTTTTTTTTATAGTGAAGTTTGCATGCCCCGTGGAGGTGAGCCCTTTTGTGGTTGATCCACGTATTTTGATTGTTTTCTGTTTTATTTCTTCTTTCTTCCTGCTGCATCGTGCAGTACCGAAAAGATCTTGGGAGGTGATGTCCTGGCCAGACATCCACTTAAAAAGTGGTATCAGAGCGAGGCGGTACAAGGATGCAGAGTACAGCAATGGTGAGCAAGACTGAAGATGGAGAAGACAGGAATAATCAAGATGGAGATCAACAAGTTTGATAGAAAGAGCAATTTCTCCTTGTGGCAGGCAAGGGTGAAAGACGTGCTCATCCAACAGGGGTTGATCGATGCTCTCTTGTGTGAGGAGAAGCCAACCACCATAGAAGTACGGGATTGAAAACGGCTATAGATGCAGGCGGTGAGTACCATTCGCATGTCCTAGCGGATGAGATAGTGATACATATACTGAGCGAGACTTTTCCGACGGTGCTGTGGTCGAAAATTAAGGAGTTGTACATGGCGAAGTCTCTCACCAACACTCTTTTTCTCTAGAGGCAGTTTTACCAGCTGCAGACGGCTGAGGGACAGCGTGCAAGAGCATCTAAGCCACTTCCAAAAGATCCTTGCCAACCTCCTCAGCGTTGGCGAGAATGTTGAGAAGAAGATCAGGGTGCTAGTTTTGCTAGCGTCGCTTCCATTTTCGTACGAATCCTTGATGACTACTCTTCTACTGGGGAAGAGTACTATTAAGATGGACGAGGTCACCGCGGTGATACTCCAAAACGATGTTCTCAGGAGGGAGAATCCGGCTTCGAGCTCAGGTGGCGGTAGCTCAGCCTTGGTGACTTCTGGAGGAACAGGAGGTGGTAGACAGAATGACAGGAGATCGCGACGAGGGTGGTCCAAGTCCAGGAGGGACTTGAGCAAAGCCAGGTGTTACCGGTGTGAGGAGTTGGGGCATCTAATTAGAGATTGCCCTTAACTGAAAAATCGAACGGTGGGTGCTGTAGCGATGGCCGACAGCTATTCAGATGGAGATGTCCTGGAGATATCTGATGAGGTATCTACTTCTTCCCAGCAGTGGATATTAGATTTTGCATGCCCCTATCATATATGTTGCAGAGAGGAGCAGTTTGACTCCTTGGAGAACAGTGAGGACACTGTATATCTACCGGATGGATCGAGCTGTGCAATCAGAGGCATTGGGACGGTCAGCTGGAGGATACATGACGGTGCAGTGAGGAGATTGGGGGAGATCCGATACATACCTGATTTCAAGCAGAATCTTATTTCACTGAGCAGACTGGATTCGAGAAGCTACAGAATGGTAGCTGGTGGAGGAATCTTGAGGGTGCTATGCGGCGATAGGATTGTGCTGGAGGGGAAGAAGGAGAGCAGAGGACATTATTACCTGGCAGGGAGCTTAGTGTGAGGTGAAGCTTCGGGAGCCAGGTGGAGCCTAGAGCGAGATAGAGCTCCAAGTGGAGGTGGATCGAGCACAAGAAAAGAGACTCGGGAGGTCGAGAGGTGACGTCGCAAGGTGAGATTCCTATTGCCGTAGGATGATGCCTCGAGTAGATCTCAGGTCAGGAGGAGCACAGCATACGATGGAGATGGGATCGAGCGGTCTGGCTCGACTCTCATGTTTGTCCATCCATGATCAGCAGGTGATTGTCCTAGGGTATGGAGGCGAGGAGATCCAGAAGCTCTCGAAGTTAGGAGGAGGTTGAATATCGAGTTGAGATGAAAATTGTTAGGATTTGACGCCTCAAGATTCGATCCATATTGAGCCCTCAGCGAGGTTCGCGACGAAAAATGGAGTCTAACAAGATCAAGATCACCTCAAACGGAGCTCGAACGGAGAAGATACGCACTTTTGAAGTCGGCACGCAACCCAAGACGATGGAGGACCGACGGCAACCGATGGCGGGCCGACGGAGCGGCGGCGGTGTGGCCGCAGGCGAGGGGATGCCGCCCAGCGTGTGGCAGCGTGCGGGCCTGGCGTGCAAGGCCCGGCCCAGGTGCGGGCGCATGGCCCGGGCCCAGGCGCCAGACGCGGGCGCGACCCAGGCCCGCACGCGCAAGCTGGCCCAGGCCCAGACGCCGCGCCTGGGGCCTGTACCCCGGTCCACCGTAGATCGGGTGGTCCACAGCCCAGCGCGTGGACTGCATGTGCGTTTCCCATGCATTTCGCACGGTCCACGATACTGTTATGTGGACCAACGCACGATCGGATGACCCAAGAAGCTCCCGATCACAGTCCAATGGTCCGGGCTTGATTTGGGGCTTGTTTGGGCCTGTTTAGGAGATGTAAACCTAATCTAATTAGGTTTAAGGCCTTTAAAAGGTCCTTGATCAAGTGAAACCTGTGTGGCTTTTTTGTTCGTGAACATAGACCCGTGGTGGCTTGATTTTTCTCACGGAAACCCATGAGGCCTATGGACGTGTGGACCCGAGAAAAAAGAGAGCCGTACGCTGGAAGATGAATAGCAGGAGACTCCTGGACAGCGAACAGCAGTCACTTTAGAGGTTCAGAAAGGTCTTTTAAGAGAGAGTTTTTGTGAGGGAGAACTTCCTGTGAGAGAGAAATTGAGTGTACGAGGATTGAGAGTGAGATCTCCTCTTGTAAATTTTTTTTTTCATAATAAAATTTATATATCCCATGGAGGCAAATCTTTGCATGACTGATCCACATATTTTGATTATTTTCTGTTTTATTTTTTTTTCTTCCTGCTGCATCGCGCAGTACCCAAAAAATCTTGAAAGGTGATGTCCTGACCAGACATCCACCCAACAGAAGATTCCTCCAAAATTTCTCGTCTCTTGTAGTGTTAAATAAAGTAATAGTTAGCCTGCTGCCTGTACCCTCCCCATCACTTTTGATCAAAATTAGCCTCCCCTGTTGCTGAAACATGTATCGCATTTCTGAATCTCTGGTACATCTCGCCAAACAGGCCTCTCCTTATAGACTCATCACAGTTCACCCTAATCAACAAGAGAATAGCTAAGCCAAAATATGTACAACTCTAGCTATCATCTAACACTAACAAGTCCTTGCTCCTAAGAATTGTACCAACCATACATCTCATGGTTCATAATTTCAAGTACAATGAGGTTTACTGCTCCTGTGCTCCACAACTAAGCCTATATTGATGGTGAAAGGCTGCAATTATAATGATGTTTATGGCTAGAAAACCGCAGCTTGAAGTCAGAGATGTCTAAGAAGAATTAAAGATGAAGGTTGTTCATGTTTTTATAAGGATTCAGTTTTTTGGTTTTTAATTTAATTTATGCTTGTGCTTGAGAATTGACAAGGGAAAAAAAGAACTCAGGATTATTCAGAACTATTGAAGGATTTCCTGTACCCCCATCATTTTTTTAGAACTCGTTTATATGCAGAACTAAGCATTTAAGTTTGACAGACATGTTACAAGTAATCCTATCTAAACTACATAAACATTTACATCTCTGTATGCTACTCAACCCCTCCATATTGGCATAGAAGCTGACCGTGAAATCCCATTTCCTTGAAGGCCTGAGAGAGTTGGAGACGAGGGTACAGAAACTGACTGGAGAAGAGGTGCTTCAGCACCACTATAGTTGGAATGTCCATTACCAATTGTAGAGTGATCACTATCAATGACAGTAGTATTAGTAGTAGATCTTGGTTGCAATTCGATACGTACATAAGAGTTATCAGAGGGATCGTCAAGCAGCTCCTCATCTTCTTCAATAGAACACACTGTGCTCGTCTCTGTATGAATTGTTGAATCATCAATGCTGCGCCGGTGCTTCCTCCTTTTCCTTGCTGCCTTCCCCCATCCATGGATAGTCTCCCTGATTCTTTGTGGAATAAGAGCAGCTTTGTAGTTTGAACCCATCTGGTTTGCAAAATTAAACTAATCAGTAAAAAGAACTTGACCATATAGAAAATTCCAACAATTCCCCTCCTCAAGAAGATGAGCAAGGACAACAGCAAGGGATTAGAAACTCTAATTGCTGTGAAATTGAAATAAATCAAACATCTGGGAGGATTCTACAGATATCACAAACTGAAAATATCGACAAAGCAATGGCAAGGAAGAAATAAATACACGTGTGCGCGATAGTTATCCCTCAAATAAGTATATCTATCCATTGTTTATGACTTATATTTAACCTTGCATGCATGTAACTGGTTGTCAACATTGGATGCACAAAGCAGATCCATAGGGCATAAAGTTTAATACATGTACACATATAACTTTGTCAGGACTTAAATTTATAAGCAGTTCTTTTTAGAGACATGATAGGCAGTTTATCGTCTGGCGATAGCACCTGAGATGGAGAGAAGAATTGTCTAATCTGTCATTTAATATGGCTAACTTTTTGCCATTTCATGCAAAGAACACTAGATAAACTGTTCAGATATTGTAGCATGATGCTCTCACCATACCATAAAGACGATGATTTTCCATAATATCCACACATTTTGCACTGTAATTCACACCTCTTTATTTATTGCTAAAATGCTCTAATTGGAAAATTACAATTTACGTGCCCATATTGATTCAGCCATCAGTGCTCATACAAAAATTCATTTAATAGCTAAAGCAATTAATAATCAGAACTGAAAAATTAACAAACACTTTATGATTTAATACCTGTGTGACCAATGCATAGAGGGGCAGTGTACTATAACTGCAGAGGAACTGCCCAGCAAACCTGAACACAGATTTAGCCGGTCACAAAATCAATTGTCAGAGACCTTTGCATTTATATTTGAAGATTTCACATCAAACCAATTTCAACTATTATAAAATATAAATATTACTGCTTTCAGCAATAGCGTACCCCAAGATAAGGCGAGCATATACCAGAAAATGGTTCCTGATAAAGCATGAATTGTATCCAAATTGCCACTGTCATTAAACAAGATAACACAATCAACTTCATGCAGAAGCTTAAACTTAGCTTGTGCGCAAAATCATGCATGTTCTGTAATCTGCCCCAGTGGAAGTAATACAGCCATCTGTTGATATGGAGTGATGAATGAGATATAACAATGTTCCTAGTGGAGCATCTCATATATTGGAAGAGTGAAATGAAGTGAGGGCTAAGAAATGTACCCAAAACCAGAAGAATGAAGCCAACTCAAATGCATTCTGCAGACAAGCAATTCAAAAATAAATCTTTTAAATAAAGCCATCATCTTTGAATTTGCAAGTCGAGACTGGAAATATGACTCACACATATAATAACTTTTCCAGCTTAAAGAAATACTAACCTGGAAAAGAATAAAATGGATTAAAGACAGTAAGAATTCTGGCTTCTTAAACCAAAAGAGATCATCTCGAAGTTTTAATCTAACCCCAAATCCACTCAAGCCAGCACTCTCCAATGCCAAGGTTGCAATCACATGTTGTAACTTGGCACCAACCAGAAGTACAAGCTACATAAGCAGAGAGGTAAATCTCAGAATCGTGCATTAAATTTCTTAATCATTAGATGGATAAGAGTGCAATCTGGTACTTACAGCAACAGGAATGATGGCTATCCAGAAATAAAGATGAGAACCTGCAATATGGGTGGTCTTTTCTCATAATAACTCCAAAACTAATGTGAGCACCAAATCAAAATCGGTTCTAAAGTAAAAAAATTGAGAGGAAAAACATGATCTTGATCTTTGGAGCTTATGAACCTCATGGCACCATAGACAGAAAAGAAGTTTGGTCAGATGGGTCATAAGTAGAACACAACTAACCATTTACATTGCATAACATGAAAGCAACAACGAAACCCCACAGTGGTGCACTGCAAAAGTAAAAGAAAAGGAAAAAAATGCAGAATATTAGTTAGCATTACACAGTTTATAAAAAGCAAGCTGATAATTCAATGCAATACTGAAACAATGTATTGGTCCTTCTCCACATGATTCCATGTTTTGTTGCAGATGATCAATTAAAATGGATTGATAAGGAATGTACTGATTGAAACAAAAAATATGCACAACTATCCAGGAAAGAATATGTGCAAAAATTAATTGATTCAGGCCCCAAATCCACGTCAACGATAAAGAAATGTCCAAAAGTTTAACGAACCAACTCCAAAGTCAGCTAAATCAATAGTTAATCAGGATATGAAATGTGGTAACATATTTTTCCTTTCACAAAAGTATGAACCGACTAACAGAATATTTAGATCATTCTCAGTCTAATGATGTGAAAGATACTACTCTTAAGAATGCCCCGGACTAAAAATGGTAAAGTGCTATTTTTTAAAATTCACATTTTATAATTCCTGGGCAAAAACAATACCTAATCTCTAACTTTCCCGGGGCTCTAATTGGCAAGGTTGGATAATTTTCAGATGCAAACATAAAAAAAATAAAGAAATTTACAGAGATCTGATGATATGCAAATTTGTTTTATTTGAACATCAGTAGATGTGCAATCAAAGGTATTTAAGCCAATTTAGTGTGAAATTATCATATCTCAATAATTCATGACTTACCTCAGACCAACAATCCTCTTAAACTCTTCTTCCATGGAGCGTATCATATAGCTATGAAAATCATATCTTGGTGTAAGGTGGTGGTTCTGCCATAAATAAAATGAATATTGAATATAGAAGATTAAACTTCAAAACGCCAAGCTCATCCTTATCAGAAATGACACAAAGTTTCCTTTTTCAGGATGACGTAGAGCTGATTAGGCCAACCAACAAGGCAACATGCAAAAGAATCATAATCTTGAAACTTATCTTTTTCTTATTGTATTCCTTCTTGGGCTTGCCATAGATATAGTTCAATAAATGAAGGGAGGGAGAGATTGTCTATTACCTTTGCCATAACAGTGAATGTTTAAAAGCAATTACATGACCAAAAGTAACACCAAAGATTCCTAATTGAGCACATGTTACCAAAAAATATGCTTAATTGGAAAGACGCAGGTAGATACAAATTCATGGAGGGAAAAAAAGAAAGCAATCCAAAAAATATGCTTCAATCCTATTCTAGAATTGGTGCAATCTCATGGAGAAATATGAAGGGAACAATGGTTATCAGTTTGCCTTAGAAGCTTCTCTTTACTGTAAGAACAAAAGCAGAAACAACCATAGATGAAGTATTGAAAATTGGAGACACAAATATTTCCTTCCTAAATGTAGAGAATATACAACTGGCTCCATGAAACTTCACTCGTAGGAAGATGGTGTACCAAGATAAAACCCCTGCGGAGGGTAAGGTAGTCAGCTCGTACAACAGATCCTCCAAACTGACGGAGAAAACAGGTCTGCACAAAAAATAATAAATCAAACTATCACTACTGCTGCTATTTACAAACAGCAAATTTGAAAAAACAAATGCAAAGCAACATTATGTGCCGAATATTTCTAGAATTGATTATTTACTTCTGATTAATCTCTTATAACTCGGTCCACTATATTACAGGATATTGTTCTATGCCTTCTGAATACATTAACACTTCAGTGTACCACACGAACATAACCAAACCTACCATCCAAACAACCCAGTTATTTCTGCTCCAAGCACTTGATTTATGAAACTTTACAAATGTTGACTGCCTTCTCATTGTCAATGTTCTGGTGATTTCTGCCAATACATAAACCAGGAGTTACAGATGATTGAAGAAACTAACAGAGGACAACATAAATTGCTGCAAATGACCCCCCAAATAATTGTTTTTGTCTTTCAGATGAAAGAGAGAGCAGAGACTATTTCAATCTAGTGCCCTCAGGACATCAACGAGAAAACAGCTCAAACAATGCATTGAATGCAAGAAAAGTTCATTCCAATACAAACTCCAGGTGATCACCAGTTGACCACAGAAGCATTGTGTTACAGGAGATTTTCAAAAGCAAGTGAAAGAAGTGGCAGAATTGATGGTTGAACCGAACAACTGGCTCAAGATTCTATAATGTGACCTCCCTACAACTGTAAGTCAGCTAAACAGTACTATGTATGCCATCCATATCAAAAGACAATATACAAAACACCCTTATGAGAATGATAGCCTGGTTTGCAGGCAGTTTCAACTGCCCGTTAAGGTAGATATGGATTCTTGACTTGAAAAAAAAAAAAAAAAAAAAGGAGAACTTAACATATGTCATAAAATAAATATGCATTACATGATAATAAATTATATTGTGATGCAAAAGCACCAAACTTCAATTATGTGGTCTCTACATACTCTAACATGGGGATCCAAGTCAGAGGTGGGCTTATTACTGTAGGTATTGCCTCTATAAGATCTGGCCATTTCCTATAATGAGATAAAGACAGTCATTCTTAATCCCAACAAAGAATGCTTCACACGATTGCTACCACCGATCAGCACAGCGACAAACCTCAGAGTTTGATGCTTATTGCATCCACAAGAATTTTATCTAGTGAAATAAGAAAAATTCAAGGATAGAAAGTTCATACGGAAAGGTCCAATCAAGCTAAGGTGGTGAGAAGAGAAATCTTCTTCAACTTTTGCAATCTTCAGAGATATTTCAACCAAACAAAATAATCTTAGATTTAATGCCACAATGGAAGGTTTTCACAAAGAAATCAAAATTACTTTAGCAAACAAATATGGTAGAGAAGACACAGGTGGTGCCATTTGCATCAATATTTTCTGACGTGTAACCATGCAACATTTGAAATGCTTTTTCTTGACCAGAAACAGACTGACAGATGAAATGCACATTTGTCAACCTACTTGCTGCAATGAACATAAGGCTGAAGACAAATGCTAACACCAAATTAAATTTACAAATTAAATTTGTCCTACAGATTCAGCAACAAACTCAAATATGAAGAAAAACAAGAACACAAGTGACGATGGATGTTGTATCTACTGTTAATGCTTCACCTGTTCAAAGTGTTTGATAGTTTAGCAATTGCAATTATATGAAGGAAAAAACTGAATAGCAATGTAACTTATGTTGCTCCATCTTAGATATGCTGTCTAGAATTAAACTAAAAGTAAGGATAAAGATACTTCCAACAAAAAATCTTGCCCACTAATGCAGATTATTAGAATGTCATGGCCATGCTTTTGTGCTTGTGACATCAACTAACCATAAACCAGTTAGTTTTAACCGATTTATTCATAGTATCATAACTTACATTTTGGTCACTACAACTGCTTTTCATTTGTTAGAAGAATTTATCACCTGTATCTTGGGCAGCATCAAAATAACATACCAGAATATGTATCATGTTGACCTCGATAAGCCTCTTCTTCCCATTTTCTCCAAGTATGTACCTGGGAATAACATAGAAGGTGTGACATTAGGCCCCTATACAAGTATCGATCTGAAATTGTAAAAGATGGTTGCAACTCTGAAAATGTTTTCCTTATAAGGAGATACCTAGTACACTTTACTATTGCTCAATAAAATGATGATAACATGATATCAGAATCAAAAGCTTGGCAACGATCCTACACTTAGTCACACATGCATCCTGGCGAATCATAAAGTAGAATTTCAAGCAAGAGACAATTGAAGTAGCATCCATTGAATCTCAAGTGAGAAAGAATTGAAAAATAGACAGAAATATAGATGAACGGTATGCTTGCAGTTAGCAACTCCTTTATATGTATTTTACATGCCTTAGCTCAAACCAACCAAATTTCGGAACAAATAGTTTCCATTAAAATAGTGATGAGAGGAAGCCGCAGCACTGGTTGCAGTGCTGGAAATTCAGTTGGGAATAGCTGTAAACTGCAATGCAGTAATGCTTTCTGGCTTGTACCTTACCGGTTCCTTATGTAAACCAAAATTAATGAATAGGGAACCTAAGCTGCCAACCTTTCCAGTACTACAAAATATGCTGAGACTAGCAGATAGGTGAATATCGCATGACTGCAAGAGAAATAAATTGCAGAAAACACCAACAAATGACAATTAAAAAAAGAGAAAAAAATATTTGTTCAGTGCCCAGAAGTTTAAGTTGTTTGTGAAGATTGATACATGTTGAACCAATCTGTGATATCAAAAATATAAGTTCATTTCTGTGGAACCATGAATGCAGGTGTGGGCATTTGGATCTTTGTTTCTGTACAGACATGGGTAGGGAGATGGAACCATGATGCATACTTTTAGACCTGCCAAATCTTGTTGAATGTAACAATCAAAAAGACATTTTAATTGCAAACCTTTACGATAGCCAGCAACATTGTTAAGCAGCTGTAGGATACATGAGTTATGGCCATAACAAAAATAAACCGGTGAAGCTGTTCCAGACCCTCATATGAAACAAATGGTTCATGACCCTGCAGTCAGTAAAATTTTCTATTATGATATGTTATAAAGATGGTCCAAAAGTATAACTAACAGAAATAATTGAAGATTAATGCCTGCAGGCTTCTGAATAGAACAAATTCAAACTGTAACTATGATGGCGACATTTTCAACAAGAATAAATTAAGTCATAGAATTTAATCAGCAATTGATAAGATCTTGATAATTTAATGGGTTCAATCACTTGCCTCTGTACACTTCTTCTGATTGAGTTCAGACAGTGCCCTCTTAATTGAACGATGAAGAACAAAGGCCATTAGTCTCTTGCGATCCTGAGGAGTGTCAGTCTCAGCATCTGTGCCATCCTCAACCTCAGCTCTGGTGCATGGAGAAAAATGACCATCATAGAACTTTGAGTCAATGCAAATACTTGAAATTGTTCTTGAGGTGGCCGTCAAAAGCAGTGATATAAAGCCTAGTAGCATCAGTTCTGCAGCACATGAGATGAGTGTATCAAAAAATAAAGCTTCGTGATAATCAAAGGGGAATGCATCAACCGGCAAATATGTTAGCGCAGGGAGAATTGCAGCTTTATCTCTTTGAAATTGTTTCTCCTTGATTAATCAAAGTGACTAAAATTCATTCGTCAAAAAACCTTAAAGGATCCCTTGCTGAGTAAAACTGCATACCTTCTTTCATTTTCTCCAATGCTTCAAAAAGCGGGTTCCTATGGGTTTTCCTCAACCACTATGAAAAAAATGAAACACCATTAGCTTTTCCTTGAACAAAATGCAGCATGCCTAATGGGCCAAAAGAACATCATGATTTAAGCCCCTTTTAGTTAAAGCACATTGCACTGGTATCAGTCTTATAATTCAAATTAGAGGCCAAGAATGAACAAAATGATAATTTTCATCATTCAAATAAGCTAGCATGTTAGCATGCCCATGTTGTATTGCAGCAGTTCTGGATTCTTCTAAATGAAAACATCCTTACGTTACAAGAAAACAAATCTTACGATCCAGCATACCAAATCTAAAAATATCCAATACATCACTGTAGCATTTCTTACCTCTAACATACTCCTGCAATAAGTAAATTTAAAAAGCATAAACAATAATTAAGAAATTAGAGAATGCAATTATGAGACAGTTATTGTATTATATACAACATAAAAAGGGGTGGATATGTAGTATCATGTAGAAACAAAAAAAAAAAAAAAAATGCTCAAGCTATTCCTTCAATTTTTTAAAAATAAAAAATTGATGAAGAAAAAACCTCAAGTCGGACAAATGAAAGAACTATAGTATCCCAACTTTGTACCTAGCAAAACAGAACATTAGAAATTCTCTTCAAGGGAAATGTAATTAGAACCAACTTAACCAGAACAAAGAATGGCTTATACCATTATTTACTACACCAAAACCAACAAATCCTGATTTGCATTTGAAGATAAAAAATTTCAAAAATCTCTTGACGAAAGAGATTTTCATGGATAGCAGAACCGATGAAGGGAAGAAATTCAAACCTAAGGCACATAAGGACACATCAGATCTTTGTTGTTGGTTCGAGAAGCAAGAAGGAGACAGGTAATTCCAAACTTCAATAGTAAAAAGGAAAGAACTATAGTGAAAATCTAGCAACCAGCTCTTTTTTCTGAAAGGAAGACTAGGCAGCAAAAAGCATCTCTTCAAATTCCAGACCAGCAGAAGCTATGTAACCATTGGGAGTGACAAAACTTACATTGGCTCTAGAACTTCACTAACAAAGACATCTGGCATCGGCCTATCCCATGCCTAGTCACACCCAGTCATGTTCTTGGCCAGACCAAATGCATGTCACCAATCATCAGGAGCACCAAGAAAATTGAAGGCCATCCCAAAAGTTGAAGTGCCCTAGATAAAAGCAAACCTCAAGGAGCTAAAGTGGACCCTTCCATTCAGATCAAACCTACCAAATGTCAAATTCCCGTACAATCACGAACTCTACTAAAAATTTCATGCCCCAAAATTAACATTTAAAGAAAATTCTTTTGTTCTTACTGCTATAACAAAGGCATCTCACAGAAAAACACTAAAATTGCTGGAAAAACCATTAACAAGCATTCAAAAAAGATAAAGCATCCAATCTAATACCAATCCAAGCAATGAAATAATACTCGAAGAAAGACTAGTGAACCACATACGTTGCTTAGTCGATGTATGGATCTTTCCACCAGCAAAGAAACCGCAACAAAGATCGTCAACACGGTGGCCACAGACCACGTAGGGGTCAGTGCCAGCGACCGCATTTCTTCCGATTGCTCCGCCATCTAACTTTCTAATTCCTGTAGAGCTTCTTAGGCATTAAACTGCAACTCCACGAGACCAAACAAGGCTCGATATCCCTCTTTCTCCTCTCTCTCCTCACTAACCTCAACTAGCTCAAGAAGGCCCTCTAACTTCTGATATCTCAAATCCTCAACCGTAGCTAAGAAAAAGAGAAGTACGACGTCCAAAATCGCAACTTGTTTCTATTTTTTCCCCAAAATCAGAAGACTATGAGACTCCGCAGCCAAATCCACATCAAAAACCGCAACTTTCTCCAAAAAATCGCAACTTTCCTCGGTTCTCCACCAAAACCACAAGATTAACAAATTCTCAGACCATAATCCCCGCTCCCGAAAGAAACCCCTCCTACGGGAGATCCATAGGATCGAAAAAATGAGGCCCAAAACTCTTCTTCGAGACCGCCATTGCCCGGAAGAGCTCCCTCCGTGCGTCTCGGCGAAGGACCGCTAAAACACTGCAGCAAAGAAAAAGGACATCTTTAGTGCTTAACTTTTCCAATGCCGTATAAGACCTCCCAGAGCTGGTAAACAAAAGGAAGAAGATTTACATAACAACAAATACAAAAAAAAAAAAATAAAGAAGATTCCGAGTTCCACCTCCACCCGAGACTTCCCCTCGAGAGAGAACAGAAGCAGGAGAGCGAGCCTTTTTTAAGTGTCCTGGTATCGTTGCAAGACCGTCAGCTTAAACAGTCAACTTAGACTGACACCTGCTTTCACTCTATCTATTAAAAAAAAAAAAAAAGTTAATATGATTTAGTATTCACCCAACGTGCTGCTTGTATCCACGCGCCAATTATTTCACTACTTTTAGCGCTGTGTACTAACTCTTAGTTTTCTTTTTTTTTTTTTTTTTTTTTTTGGTAACGGTACTAACTCTTTAATTGACGAGTGCTACTCGAGAGAAAGCCCACTCGGGCAAAATCGTTTCGAGGGCCAATAGGAATCGGAATATTCTGCATCCACGTGATATTTTGCATCAAAAAAAAATATTATAATTTTTATTTATAAAAAATTATAATATAATATAAAATATTATAATATATATCGAATGTTATAATTTTTTTCAAAAAATAAAGATATTTTCATCATTCAAAATTTTTAAATAAAAAAAATAAAATTATGAACATTAATTACGCATTGAAAAACGATTAGACAAAAATACCGCTTCCATATTATGATATCTTATGTCATATTATAACATCATGGGCTATAATACGGCAGAAGATATCATAATTTTTTTTAAAAAATAAAAATATTTTTATCATACAAAATTTTTAAATAAAAAAGCTGACTTATAAATATTAAATATGTATTGGAAAGCGGTGACTATGTGGATCAATTGGATAAGATGATGTGCTCCATGTTAGATTTTCTACACCGTCCATGGTGCACAAAGAATTTCTCATCGAAAAAACTATCCAAATTATTGATAATTTAATATGATAATCTAGATTACTGTATTTCATATATTTTTTATATGGTAATCTAGATTATCTCATGGAAGGTAATCTAGATTGTTTTAGAGAGAAGTGGCTATCCAGATTATCGCTTCTTTGACAATGTTGTAATAAAAATTTTGGATAAAATTATCCCTTAAAAAATCACACAAAATCCGTTGTCCAACCCTCCCCCTTTCCCCCACCCCCTCTACATGCGCCCCCAGCCCGCGGCTCCTCCATCTCCTTTGGCTTGCCCGTAGCTCCTCTGTCTTTATCCCCCACTACCCTTTGTGGCTCCTCCACACTGTCCCCACCACTCTCATGGCTCCACACGTGCCTACCCCCTCCCACACTTTCGGTGCCCGTGATTCTCTATACCTCCGACCTGCCATTCCTCACCAAAGAAAAAGAAGAGAATTCAAACAAAATTATTGAGGGTATTTTGAAAATTTAATTTTACATTACTTATAATCTGATTGTCATACCAAATGTGTCAATCAAAATTTTCAAAAAATCTATTGCAACATTATCTATGTGTATCAAATATAGTAATCAATATTACTAATAATTTAATGATGGCAATCTATCTTAAAAATAATCTATATTATTTTTTAAGATTGTCCAGCAATGCACCAAATGCAACCTAAGAGAAAGTCCTCGTGCACCACATATGATGCAATAAAATTGACGTGGAGCGCACTACTCAATTATATTGGATCATATAATATATTTAATGATGAGATAAATATTTATGCCGTTTAATTTTTTTTTTCTAATTTTCAATGATAAAAATATCTTTTCTTCCATAAAATAAATAAAAAATAATATTATTATTATTTGATACCTTGTATGAATTCTTATGAATATGTATGACATCCTGAACAACATATACGATTTTCTATATTTTTATGATATTCTAAATAATATATATAAGTTCCTGATGTCTTGTATGACTTTTTATGAATATATATGATATTTTAAACAATATATATAATATTCTGAACAATATATATGACTTTTTGATGCCTTATATAACTTCTTATCAATATATATGATATCCTGAATAATATATATGACTTCCTATGTCTTTATATAATACTCTGCTGGTTAGTATGTCTTCCTGATACCTTATACGACTTTCTGAATAATATATATGACTTTCTATATCTTTATATCATATCATATAAGATATCAAAAAGTTATAAATATTATTCAGGATATCATATATATTCATAGAAAGTTATATATATTAACAAAAAATCATATAAAGTATTAGGAAGCAATATATATTATTCATGTTATATATATTCATAAAAAATTCATTCTGGATGTCATATATATTGACAGAAAGTCATATAAGGTATCAGAAAATCATATACATTATTTAGGATGTCATATAAAAATATAGTAAGTCATATATATTGTTTAGGATCTCATATATATTTACAGAAAGTCATATCTATTATTCAAAATGTCATATATATTGATAGAAAGTTATATAAGATATCGAAAAGTTATATATATTATTCAGTGTTGGTGCAAAAATCCGCTTGCGTCGGAGAAGCTGGAGTCGAGGGAGTCGCGGCCGCCGTCGGGACCTGCAAAAGAAGTCTAAACCGGAGGTGGGGTTGCTCCGACAAGACCCTCCGACGCTCAAGTCAGTTCTCTGCCTCAACAAGGATGGAGTGCTCGAACGAAAATTTTAGCAGAGTTTTTAGGTAAAAACGAGAGCTTATAGAATAACGTATCTGGGGTTTCCCTTTTATAGACGGAGGGGGCGATAAATTGATAGCGACGCCTGTAACCATCTGGTAGTGGGCCGCCCAGAGTCAGGAGAAATTTATTACGGAGGGTAGTGGAGCGGGATCGTGGCTATCGCCGTGGCTCGCTACGTGAAATCAGTTACGGAGAATCGAGCGACGTCCACCGTCGTGACTCGTCAGGGAGTGGTGGACTCGCACAGAATCTGCCGCAGGGAGTGGAGCAGAGTCGTGGCCGTTAATACGGCCTGTCAGGGAGTAATGGGGCTACACAGGGTCCGCCGCAAGGAGTGGAGCAGTGGTGTCCGTTACCGTGGCTTGTCAGGGGATCCAGACTTGTTGGCTGAAGTTCGGTTGGAGTCGGTAGCGAGGTCCGGCACTCGTAGGAGTTTGGACGAGATCTTTCCGCAGTCGGGATAGAAGACGGAGTCTGACTCTCGTAAAAGTCCGGACGCAGTCTTCTTGCAGTTGGGGGTCGTAGGCGGAGTTCGGCTCCCGTAGGAGTCCGGACGGAGTCTTCCTGCAATCGAAATCAAAAATGAAGTCCGGCTCCTGTAGGAGTCTGGACGAGGCTTACCAGCGGCAGAAGTCGTGGACGAAGCCCGGCTCCCGTAGGAGCCCGGGCGGGGTCTTCCTTGCTGCAGAAATTGTGGGCGGAGCCCGACTCCCGTAGGAGTCCGGGCGGAGTCCTCCTTGTTGTAGAAGTTATGGACAGAGCCCGGCTCCCGTAGGAGTCCGGATGGAGTCTTCCTTGCTGTAGAAGTTGTGGACGGAGCCCGGCTCCCGTAGGAGTCCGGGCGGAGTCTTCCTTGTTGTAGAAGTGTTGGACGGAGCCCGGCTCCCGTAGGAGTCCGGGCAGAGTCCTTCTTGTTGTAGAAGTCATGGACGGAGTCCGGCTCCCGTAAGAGTCCGGGTGGAGTCTTCCTTGCTGTAGAAGTCGTGGACGAAGCCCGGGCGGAGTCCTCCTTGTTGTAGAAGTCATGGACGGAGCCCGGCTCCCGTAAAAGTCCGGATGGAGTCTTCCTTGCTGTAGAAGTCATGGATGGAGCCCGGCTCCCGTAAGAGTCCGGGTGGAGTCTTCCCTGCTGTAGAAGTCGTGGATGGAGCCCGGCTCCCGTAGGAGTCCGGGCGGAGTCTTCCTTGCTGTAGAAGTCGTGGACGGAGCCCGAAGAGTCCGGGTGGAGTCTTCCTTGCTGTAGAAATCGTGGACGGAGCCCGGCTCCCGTAGGAGCCCGAGCGGAGTCCTCCTTGCTGTAGAAGTCGTAGACGGAGCCCGGCTCCCGTAAGAGTCCGGGCGGAGTCCTCCTTGCTGTAGAAGTCATGGACGGAGCCCGGCTCCCGTAAGAGTCCGGGTGGAGTCTTCCTTGCTGTAGAAGTCGTGGACGGAGCCCGGCTCCCGTAGGAGCCCGGGTGGAATCCTCCTTGTTGTAGAAGTCATGGACAGAGCCCGGCTCCTGTAGGAGTCCGGGCGGAGTCCTCCTTGCTGTAGAAGTCATGGACGGAGCCTGGCTCCCGTAAGAGTCTGGGTGGAGTCTTCCTTGCTGTAGAAGTCGTGGACGGAGCCCGACTCCCGTAGGAGCCCGGGCGGAGTCCTCCTTGTTGTAGAAGTCATGGACGGAGTCCGGCTCCCGTAAGAGTCCGGGTGGAGTCTTCCTTGCTGTAGAAGTCGTGGACGGAGCCCGGCTCCCGTAGGAGCCCGGGCGGAGTCTTCCTTGCTGTAGAAGTCGTGGACGGAGCCCGGCTCACGTAGGAGCCCGGGCGGAGTCCTCCTTGCTGTAGAAGTCGTGGACGGAGCCCGGCTCCCGTAGGAGCCCGGGCGGAGTCCTCCTTGTTGTAGAAGTCATGGACGGAGCCCGGCTCCCGTAGGAGTCCGGGCGGAGTCCTTCTTGCTGTAGAAGTCATGGACGGAGCCCGGCTCCCGTAGGAGTCCGGGCGGAGTCCTCCTTGCTGTAGAAGTCATGGACGGAGCCCGGCTCCCATAAGAGTCCGGGTGGAGTCTTCCTTGCTGTAGAAGTGTTGGACGGAGCCCGGCTCCCGTAGGAGTCCGGGCGGAGTCCTCCTTGCTGTAGAAGTCATGGACGGAGCCCAGCTCCCGTAGGAGTCCGGACGGAGTCTTCCTTGCTGTAGAAGTCGTGGATGGAGTCCGACTCCCGTAGGAGCCCGGGCGGAGTCCTCCTTGCTGTAGAAGTCGTGGACGGAGCCCGGCTCCCGTAGGAGCCCGGGCGGAGTCCTCCTTGCTGTAGAAGTTATGGACGGAGCCCGGCTCCCGTAGGAGTCCGGGCGGAGTCCTCCTTGTTGTAGAAGTCATGGACGGAGCCCGGCTCCCGTAAGAGTCTGGGTGGAGTCTTCCTTGCTGTAGAAGTCGTGGACGGAGCCCGGCTTCCATAGGAGTCCGGGCGGAGTCCTCCTTGCTGTAGAAGTCATGGACGGAGCCCGGCTCCCGTAAGAGTCCGGGTGGAGTCTTCCTTGCTGTAGAAGTCGTGGACGGAGCCCGGCTCCCGTAGGAGCCCGGACGGAGTCCTCCTTGTTGTAGAAGTTATGGACGGAGCCCGGCTCCCGTAGGAGTCCGGGTGGAGTCTTCCTTGCTGTAGAAGTTGTGGACGGAGCCCGGCTCCCGTAGGAGTCCGGGCGGAGTCTTCCTTGTTGTAGAAGTGTTGGATGGAGCCCGGCTCCCGTAGGAGTCCGGACGGAGTCCTCCTTGTTGTAGAAGTTATGGACGGAGCCCGACTCCCGTAGGAGTCCGGGTGGAGTCTTCCTTGCTGTAGAAGTTGTGGACGGAGCCCGACTCCCGTAGGAGTCCGGACGGAGTCTTCCTTGTTGTAGAAGTGTTGGACGGAGCCCATCTCCCGTAGGAGTCCGGGCGGAGTCCTCCTTGTTGTAGAAGTTATGGACGGAGCCCGGCTCCCGTAGGAGTCCGGGTGGAGTCTTCCTTGCTGTAGAAGTTGTGGACGGAGCCCGGCTCCCGTAGGAGTCCGGGCGGAGTCTTCCTTGTTGTAGAAGTGTTCGACGGAGCCCGGCTCCCGTAGGAGTCCGGGCGGAGTCCTCCTTGCTGTAGAAGTCATGGACGGAGCCCGGCTCCCGTAGGAGTCCGGGCAGAGTCTTCCTTGCTGTAGAAGTCGTGGACGGAGCCCAGCTCCCGTAGGAGCCCGGGCGGAGTCCTCCTTGTTGTAGAAGTCATGGACAGAGCCCGGCTCCCGTAGGAGTCCGAGCGGAGTCCTTCTTGCTGTAGAAGTCATGGACGGAGCCCGGCTCCCATAGGAGTCCGGGCGGAGTCCTCCTTGCTGTAGAAGTCATGGACGGAGCCCGGCTCCCATAAGAGTCCGGGTGGAGTCTTCCTTGCTGTAGAAGTGTTGGACGGAGCCCGGCTCCCGTAGGAGTCCGGGCGGAGTCCTCCTTGCTGTAGAAGTCATGGACAGAGCCCGGCTCCCGTAGGAGTCCGGGCGGAGTCTTCCTTGCTGTAGAAGTCGTGGACGGAGTCCGGCTCCCGTAGGAGCCCGGGCGGAGTCCTCCTTGCTGTAGAAGTCGTGGACGGAGCCCGGCTCCCGTAGGAGCCCGGGCGGAGTCCTCCTTGCTGTAGAAGTTATGGACGGAGCCCGGCTCCCGTAGGAGTCCGGGCGGAGTCCTCCTTGTTGTAGAAGTCATGGACGGAGCCCGGCTCCCGTAAGAGTCCGGGTGGAGTCTTCCTTGTTGTAGAAGTCGTGGACGGAGCCCGGCTCCCGTAGGAGTCCGGGCGGAGTCCTCCTTGCTGTAGAAGTCATGGACGGAGCCCGGCTCCTGTAAGAGTCTGGGTGGAGTCTTCTTTGCTGTAGAAGTCGTGGACGGAGCCCGGCTCCCGTAGGAGCCCGGACGGAGTCCTCCTTGTTGTAGAAGTTATGGACGGAGCCCGGCTCCCGTAGGAGTCCGGGTGGAGTCTTCCTTGCTGTAGAAGTTGTGGACGGAGCCCGGCTCCCGTAGGAGTCCGGGCGGAGTCTTCCTTGTTGTAGAAGTGTTGGACGGAGCCCGGCTCCCGTGGGAGTCCGGACGGAGTCCTCCTTGTTGTAGAAGTTATGGACGGAGCCCGGCTCCCGTAGGAATCCGGATGGAGTCTTCCTTGCTGTAGAAGTTGTGGACGGAGCCCGACTCCCGTAGGAGTCCGGGCGGAGTCTTCCTTGTTGTAGAAGTGTTGGACGGAGCCCATCTCCCGTAGGAGTCCGGGCGGAGTCCTCCTTGTTGTAGAAGTTATGGACGGAGCCCGGCTCCCGTAGGAGTCCGGGTGGAGTCTTCCTTGCTGTAGAAGTTGTGGACGGAGCCCGGCTCCCGTAGGAGTCCGGGCGGAGTCTTCCTTGTTGTAGAAGTGTTGGACGGAGCCCGGCTCCCGTAGGAGTCCGGACGGAGTCCTCCTTGCTGTAGAAGTCATGGACGGAGCCCGGCTCCCGTAGGAGTCCGGGCAGAGTCTTCCTTGCTGTAGAAGTCGTGGACGGAGCCTGGCTCCCGTAGGAGCCCGGGCGGAGTCCTCCTTGTTGTAGAAGTCATGGACGGAGCCCGGCTCCCGTAGGAGTCCGGGCGGAGTCCTCTTTGCTGTAGAAGTCATGGACGGAGCCCGGCTCCCGTAGGAGTCCGGGTGGAGTCTTCCTTGCTGTAGAAGTCATGGACGGAGCCCGACTCCCGTAAGAGTCCGGGTGGAGTCTTCCTTGCTGTAGAAGTCGTGGACGGAGCCCGGCTCCCGTAGGAGTCCGGGCGGGGCGACGGGAGCTCACCAACAGTTATTGATAGTCGGAAGAGACTCGCGAGGGTCGATCCTGCAAGAACTTCGGCCGAGGGTATTTTATGCCCAACACCATTCAGAATGTTATATATATTTACAGAAAGTCATACATGATATTACAAATATATATATATTGTTCAAGATGTCATATACATTCATAGAAAGTCGTATATATATTATTTAAAATATTATATATATTCACAGTAAATCATATAAGACATCCGAAAATCATATATATTATTCAGAATATCATATAAAGATATAACAAGTTATATATATATATATTATTCAGGATGTTACATATATTTATAAAAAGTCATACAAGGTATCAAGAAGTAATAATACTGTTCTTTCTTCGTTCTATCGATGGAAAGGATATTTTCATCATAAAAAAATTGAGAAAAAAAACTGCATGATATTAAATGTCTGTCCTATTATTAATTGTACTATATAATCTAATATGATTGGACGATGCACTCCACTTCAATTTTGCTGCACCGCATGTGGTGCATAAAAAATTTCTCCATGCCCTAATTATTGTTTGGTTGATACCTCAAGCACTTGCACAATCAATAACATAATGATAGAGCTTAGATATAAATAACTTGCATGAAAAGTAGCTAAGCACTCCATGTTGGCTTGGCAAAACCATTCTATTTGTTCTCATGCAATTAACGGGGACGCGTTCATATCTCTTTCATGTGTGATCACATCCATAGTTTTTCCTCTTCCAGGTGGTCTAAACTGCTCCTTTCATTCAAGCTACAACTTTCCATATCCTTTCTCCTGTCTAACACACTGCTAGTAATGGAAACCTAGCATATCGACAGTAGAAAGATAGCTGTAATCTAAGATCGGGACTGGAGCCGGGCCAATGTGCATGAGTTATAAGGATTTAAGATATATCTTTGGTTTGGTCGGTGTTGAAGGCCAGGCTGGCCAGCTGGAACTCAGCTGGTCGTGGGTGTAGGATCCTAAAACCCCTTTTATAAACCGCAGTTTTGCTGGCACCCATCACCCGGAGACTGCCGACGCCGCTATCCTGTCATCTTCCGAATCATGTGGGCTCCAACTAGAGCCCATATTTTTCGTTGTTGAGGATTTATCCTACGTGAAATAATCAGCAGGAGAGAAGGGTTGATATGAATGATTAGATCCAAAACCTAAAAGCGTTAGGTTTTTAGGTTAAGTGGGATTTCAACATATATACCAAGTTCCTTTAGTGTTAGTACTCCATCCTTCCAAATAAGTGGTATCAGAGTCAATAGTTGATGTCTTAAAGCTACAAGGGTGTTGGAATTGATGGCTCTATCAACTACAATAACATACCAGCTAGTATAAGAGTTATGGTAGCTGCAGCATGCCAAATAATTATGGTAAGTGGACTTAATGGAGTTAGGTGCTGGGGAGAGTGATTGATTCCTGTGCTAGAGCAGTAACAGACTATAATGAATCTAGGACATTTTGGGGTTGTTTGATTTTCTATGAGTTTTTCCAAGATAATAACTATAAAATATGACTGTATAATGTGTTTTATGGAAAATAGCAAGTGATCTATTTTTCATAAAACTAAGTTGTCAGATTCATGATTCATCAATTTGACTTAATGAATTTTATGGAGAACAACCAAGTAACCATTTTTGTAAAATTCATTCATTTCAAATTATAAACTTGTTTGAGTAAAACCACCTTTTTATTTATTTTTAATACTTACTGATTTTTATATTAGAATATAAAAGCTAATTGTCAAAATCAAAATTCATACATGTGCAAGCCTTGAGACTATGTTGAGATGAGTCCAATTCTCTTAGGAAAATGATCACCTAGTAGGGATAAAATTGGAAAGGAAGAAAGAAGATTTTTTTTTTTCTTCTTCTTCTTCTCTCTGACTGACTTAGAGCCATCCTTTCTAGAAAGTGATCTGTTGACTTAGTCTCGCTCTTTAATGCTTTTTGAAGAGGATGGAAAGGGAGACTCATCAAGATCTACCCCAGTACCTAGGAATTTGAAATTCAAACTAAACTTATCTAAGTAGATTAGGGGTGTGACCGAGTCGGGATCCTTTGTAATGCATGTTTTGCACTCGAAGGATAGATCATTAGTGCATGCTTGGATGGATGACATGTTGCCCATCTCTCAATCCGCCTGGTTTGGCACGCCATCCGTGCTATCCAATTGGCAAATCTTTGTCCCTGGCCAGTATTAACATGGTAGACAGTACCGACAAGCCATGGTAGAACCCACAATTTGTTGTTATATATCAAGTGTGCCTTGTCATGTGGTCCTTTGCTGATCTTTAAGCCGAGAAAAGCACGACTCATGGCAAGATGGAATGTGAAGCGTGCATGGCAGACGCGCAAACTAAACCATGCATGGGTGTCACAGAAAGAGACAGCTCTAGGATCCAACGTGTAAGCAGTATAGATAGCACCACCACGTAATTGAGGCATGGCCAGCCATTTTCCATCATTCATCCATCTAATAGCTTGTCTGCGAGGGGATGCACCCAAATTTCTAGGCAATCATCAAGAATCTCTCATAAAAGCAGCTAAATTGATGAGGCCCACCAAACTGGCTGGTGTCGAGTCATGTCAAAATCTCATTGGCAAGCAAGTCCTAAGACAAACAGTTATCTTGGCCTTAATACCTGGTAATGTATATCAGGAGTCTTCTGTCCTGCAATACTATGATTGAAATCAGGGACCCTACAGACTCCTGCTCACCAGTCTTATCCCCATACCTCGGATTTATAATCTTTGTACTTTGATGATCATGCAAAAATAACATCCTCCAGCGATATGTGCTGCCAGCCAATGTGCCTCCCCCTTGATTAAACCAGGAAACAATAGCTGATACTGATTGAAAAACGTCACCTGATGGCATAGAGCTTACAAAGCGTCTCAAGGCACTGTGCACCAGGGCAACCTGTGCAGGACAAGCTGATGGTTAAAACGTATTATGAGTGAACACTAATAAAGTTGCAAAGTTCCTGTACATTATGATCATAAAACTTATTATTGATGTAATCCATTCACCTGCGTAATAGTTCATAATTGAAAATATTATTATGAAAACATAAAAACTGAACTCGTTAGAAACAAAAATCTGTGCCTTCCCATCCATTAAATCGACCCAATGTGGTGGAATAACGGGATCATCAAGTTTCATAAGACTTTGCCTCAACCTCTTATTAATCATCAGAGGAAAAATTCACAAGATACAAGCCACAAAAAACTCTGTTCCTCTCCTCTGGTGGGTCATTAAGAAAAGAAATCCTATCTCATTCTGGTACTCCAAAATCGTAAAAACTTTGCCAGCTTCCAGATAATTTTACGTGTTCAAAAATCAATTAGCTTACATAGATACAACACAGAGAAGAACAAAGAACGAAGGCCTCTGTTTCTTCTCATGATTCTCCAAAATCCAGGAATGAATCGAGGAACAGCAGGGGACTTTGACTAGACTTCAGTTGGGCTGGCATCTTCTTGAGGGTGCTCTATCTTTTCAGTCTCTGTTTTGCCACCATTGAAGAAGTCCTTATGAGCAGGAACATTCATTAGCTGCTGGGATGATATAATACCAGCAATGGCTTTCATAGCAGCAGCTGTCCGGTCTGTGCTAATTGTTGGTTCTTCGCTTGCATCAGGCGAATCAGACTTTTCTGATGGTTCACCTTCTTCCTGTTGTGGTGGGGGCACAAAGAAGGGTATTTTGCCTCTTTGCCAGTCATGGAGAACCATCTTTGCTGCAGTCATTAGATCAGGCTCACCTCCCTGAAAATCATCCACAAAAAGTTTAGCTCTTCATCCACATCCATCACCTGCTGCAATGTATTCATTGAAATGCAAGAGGCTGGAAATGAAACTCGACATCTTAACTTTAAAAAAAAAAAAAAAAAAAAAAAAAGAAAGAAACTCAACATCTTCAATATAACACTGGTAAAATTAAACAAGGGATTATTCAACCAGGTTTTGGAGATGACTACCTATTAGAGTAGAACAACAATGAGCAGTAGCTAATAGCTGATAATGACTGCTGCATCAAAATAAAAAATTAAAAATAACAAAAGACAAACAAAATACAACTTATATTTAAACAAGGGATTATTTGACCAGACTTTGGAGCTGTCTACCTATTAACATGAGCAGTAGCTAATAGCTTATAACAATCAGTGACTGCAGCATTAAAATAAAAAATTATTAAAAAACAAAAGACAAAATACAACTTATATTTGCACGGAAGGGGGAATATGATTTATGTAGAAGAATCAACTTGAGGAGATCGGTGCAAGTCAGTGTTTGCATCTATGCAGATTCTTTTTTTTTTTTTGAATTTTAATTTTAAAAATCAAATCCATTTTGCTAAATCAGAATTTCATCTCTTGATCAATTAGAAGAGTTGCTGCTTCAAACATGGAACAGATTGATTGCCTAATTCTGCAGCATAGCTCCTAGCATAAAAAGCTCTCACGCCAAAAGTGGCTGGTCGTGAAATATAGGAACTGGGGACCACTGAGTGCTTCCTCAGATGGTATCACCTCTCCACTTCGGGGTGGGGGTTTGACTTTGGTTGGAGTTGCCCCCCAGGGTGGGGTGGATAATATGGTCGAAAAGGTGGGGATTAGCCCTCCTAATCTCCATTAAAAAAAAAAAGATGAAAAAAATTAGGAACTTGCATGTAGTAATGGGTCTAAGAAGATAATAATTCACCACAACTTGAAATTTTGAATTTCAAGGGCTTAATTTTCAACCTCATCTCTACCATGCATACTCTATAGTAGTATTAGAAACTGCATGTCCCTACATATGAAGTCCCACCGCCCTCGGATTTCACATGCCTACCAGTATAAAATGCCACAATCAACCGAAAAGGATAGTAAAATCGAAAATCAAAATAAGATATTGGTCAAAATTGATGGTCACAAGATACCACATAATAATGAGATCAGTGCTTCTGGGTGTTATCTAACCAATGCATGCTTCGAGACAAAACAGAGACTCACATTTATGTAAGACTTATAATACTGCAAAGTGCAAAATAAGAGCAGCCCAGCAAATAAGCCAACTGCAGCAGAGATGAGAATGTCGATCTAACGTGCTTAGTCTAGGAAGCAAGACATAAGGATTCAGTGTGACATAGAATTGCACCAAGCATGAACAAAATAATGGAGAATCGACTGAGGTGGTGTCGACATAAATGCAGGTAGTATCTGAAGATGCCCTAACGACTACAGGTGCATTAATTTGGGAACGAGTTGGGAAGCAGAGGAGGGCCCAAGCAATACAGACAATTGTCGTGTATGATTCTGGGACTGCAGCATTGTGCACAGCTCACGAACAAGCAGGACATGATTCACAGCAGCAAGTGCATATAGAAAGAGGAAACTGGTTAGGTGGTAGGTGTTCCATCAGGAATTTACTTATATAACGTATCTGTATATTGATGATCATTAAAAAACTAAGTCATACCTTTAAAAGTTTTCCTGTTGATCTGCACAGCTGGACAAGATAATCATTCTCATCAACCCTGGAATAAGAGTACAAACAATTAGTTCTGGGCAATAAACAACAAATAAAGCCCCCCCCTCCACCCACCCCTGTTAAAAAAAAAAAAAAAAAAGTGGCTAAACAAGTTCATTGAAAAAGTTGTCTGATTAATGGGGGAAAAGGACATGCAAGGCAGCTGCCAACAAGATGGGATACCACTTGGATGTCAGGGCTTAACGCAATATTAATGTCTCACAACCATGAAAGACTAAAACCATTTGGTATGAACTTTGCCAGAGCCTTCTATTTTGCACCCATAGAAAGCATGGATCCAGGAAAATAAGAACACTTTGCTGGCTGTTTACAATTACATTGAGAACATCTTCACAATTTTTGAATTAGAAGTTCTAGTAAATAAGAAGTGAAACTTAATACTGTTTTCAGCCACATTGTGTGGCCATATTCTTGCAATTCATTGCTATTACCTGATGAATGTCTAGAGTTGAGTGATCGCCACTCAGATAAGAATCTTAACAGGTAAAGCTTAATTATAAAATTAATAGCATGAATTAATTCTGAAAAGCAATGAAACAGTAACTCATTGAGGAAATGCAACAATGGCATTATATTGGTACAATCAATAAACAATGCCATAAACAAAACATATATGAGCATGCATAAAAAACAAAAAGAGAAAAGATGTACCAGTCTTCAATCTTATAAGCTCTTTGCAGATGCTCCTTCTTTACACACTTCAGGACTTCTCCTATGTGTTCTGATGCATCTTCCAAGTTTGTAACACGCACCTAGTAAAGAATCCCAAATTAGCCTACATTCCGCATTTGGCTTATTTTGAATTGAGATTAGCATAATGGCTAGCCCTCTTATATATGCTTTTTGAGGATTCTAAACAGATGTCCTAGTTCATGTCAACACCATATACAAATTATGAATGATACATTGGGCATCTGATGATAGATTGTAAAGAGTGAATACCTGCTCCAACACCTGTATCTTGTATGGTTTGGCATAATACAAACAAGAGGGTAGAGAGAAAGGAATAGAATTCTTAAAAGATGTACAACGATATGGTTACAAGGCTATCCAATCGATCATCCTCATAAGCTAATACAAAGGCCACCAATCGGATCTGATGAGGAGATCCTATTCACCAATAGTTGCCCTATCATTTGGTAATAATGTGCATTTGTTTACCTTATGTAGGTGCACATACCATAATATGGACAAGTGGACTTTTTCTGAGGTCACAATTCTAAGATTAAAAGAAAATATATATTCAAAACAAGAAAAGCACTGTCATGAACTGATGCCATATCAATCAGCAGACTCTGACCATTGAGACAACCGGAATTTGGAGCACCAAAGAGGCCAGAATTCATCAATGTAATGCAAGGTACAAATATATCATGTCAATGCTGATTATTATATATTCACATATCACTAATATGTAGGCACTGACCAAAGCTGCAGTCTTCCTAACACGTTAGTTAGATATTCATGCCATCAGCGATATTAGGTTACTGGAAATAATTTGTATTATGAAAAGCAATTGAACTCCAGACTGAGGCACCTCACTGATGAAATTCTGACCCATGTTTTGCAACCATGCATGGTGACCAAAATAGTAAGATGATTAATTCCAACTTCCAATGGATAGACCACTTAAAAAGAAGGGGAAAAAAAGAGATACCAAGTGATAAATATAATATCATATGCAAGTACATATATTTACAATTATTAGGGCAAAGTAAGATAAACATACGACACCCTTAAGGACTATATCGGTTTCGGAGTCTTTGTTTTGATACACAACTCCAGGACAATCAATTAGAAAGATCCTCTTGGTAAGAGTGATGTACTGCCAAACTTTAGTCTCTCCAGGAATGGGAGCCACTTTGCAGACCTTCAGAAAACAAAAAAGTGAAAAATTCATCCAAATCAGATAAACAACGTTTAACAGCATGAGAAAAACATAAGAACCTTGTTGAAATAATCATAGAAGTCAGAAAATGCAGAAACAATTATCCTGTTCAGCTTTCATATGATTTATCAGTACCAGCCGGTAGAATTAAAATTGAATAAAACAGTGATAGAGAATCTTAGTCCACAACATCCTTAAAAAAGCTGTATCAATATCAAACTACTTCCTAATGCATATTAGTCATCTTTAACCATATTTCAGCATCAGCATACTTCAGCTTAAGATGACAGGAGACGTGAATGCATCAATTAAGGCAGTGGATGGCTGTTTATGCTAAAAGTTTGATTGAAGGGGAAACAATTTCCTCATTTAATGTTTCATGCAAGGATTTAGGTCCTAACGAGATGTCCCACATGACACCAAGACGGGGTACTATCCAAAGTGTTGGGACCGGACACTATCCAAAGTGTCGGGATAGGATCGTCCCGCTAGCATCCCAGCATCCCGATCGAGATGTCTCAGGACATCTCCTACCCCAAGTATCGGGAAGGGGCGAGACGACAGCGCATCCTGTTTCATGGAAAAACCCGGACTGTCCCATCCCACAAAATTTAAAATCTTGGTTTAATGCTTAATAAAGTTTTAAAAAAGGAAGATGAAAATCATTTTACAAAATGGTCAAAATAGAAATATTAAGCTTGATGCATTGCATAACTGTATGTCTAATGGGTTGAGTGAAGATGCTAATGCTGGCCTAGAAAGCTATAAAAGGAAGCCTTTTCGCCTATGTAAAGGAAAGCAAAAGCTTTTACTAGCTTATTTACTAGGACACAATCTCTTGAAATCACTTCTTTTCTGCATCCCAAAAAGACTAGGCTTCTGAACTTCTTTTTCAAAGTGTGCTGCCATGAAGTTTTACATATTTATAAACAGCCAAGCTGTTCTCTTTCGTGTGGCTAAATCAAGCAAAAATGTGCCATGTAGCATCATGGAGGGAACTTAAAATTAGTCAACTTAAAAAGGATAAAGCAGGATCTTTGAAAGTGAGAGTGAAAATTACATTTTTTGTGCGTAATGTATTAATAACTGATGACTTCCCAACATTAGGATATCCAACAAATCCCACTGATATGGCCTGCTTGTCACTCTTCAGACGGGCAAACTGCCTCAATACTGACAGAAGAGAACCCTGTGGCATGCAAAAAGTAACTCGAGAATGATATAATCATAAGAGCCAAAGAATGAACTACAAGCAAGCAAGTGAAAAGAAATAACATATAAACCTTGCCAAAGGATTTGTTGATGCTTGCATGGAATGCTAGCGTAGGGTATTCTTTTGATAGCAGCAGCAGCCATCCTTTTGTTACCCATGCAGGAACTAAATCACACTTTATTGTTAGGAAAAATAAACCAATCAGACCATTATTCAACTTTTAAAAAGGATTTGTAAGTAAAGGCCAACAAAAATCTAACTCCAAATGTAATATTGCAAACACAAACTTGTTAAGATAACGAACCTTGTTCAGCAGAAGAATCATGTGCTTGTGCTTGCAGTGCTCCTTCAAGTGTTTCTCTAAATGATGGCACCTTGTTCCTTGTGGATCCCTAACATCTAATACCTGTAATCAAGGAGAACGATGCAACTAAGCAAACAAATACGACAATTTATGTTAAACACATAACTATGTTGAACATTTGTGATGGCATCATCTGGTCGCTTAGTTAAATATCATATACATGAAAGCTTTCAAGACTAACTTATAGGAAACTCTTCAAGCCAGCAATTAAAAGGATACTTAGATGTGTCTATGTCACCCCAAGCGCAGTCTAAAAGTATGTCATGTCTCTTCCAGCAACGAAGCTGGCATTCAAACATGGATGCATCTACGGTCATTCTCCAAATTCCATGCACCAGTTCAATACATCTCCAACCTCCCACAACATGCTCCCACAAATGCTGGATACTTCAAAATTTACTAGCACAGATATGCATTATGATACAAATTGGCAGAAACAAACCTGGACAACTACATCTGAAGAATCAATAACTTTGTAGAGTTCCCCCCAGATACGCTTGCTCTGCCCCTTTTCAAACATTGTGTGCCTGACCAAGTCTCTTAAGCCATATTCTTCATCCTCCTCCCGAGATTACCTAGCAGCAGATTTCTGCTCAAAGGCATCTACAAAAAATCAACAAACCTGAGAATTACATATAAAATTAGAAGGTTTTGGTCTACTCTTTACCATAAGGTAATATATGGGAACCAGAACTGCAAATTTCCAGCAAACCTCATATTTTCTAGAAGGTACAATTTTAAATCTAGTCAAAGGCATTCAGCAAGTAAACAATTTCACAAAAGATTAAAATTTTAGTTTGTACCTTGAGACCCATCTGCCTTCTTAACCAAAGATTAATAATCACATGCCAAAAGCTTTGGGCGTTTTCTTTTCCTCTTCGGTCCAAATGCATCCTCAAAAGGTTCTGTATCAAGAAGATGTGCCTTTGCTTGCTGCATAGACAAGCCAAGCAAAAGAATGACTCCACATTAATAATTTACATTAAATGGTGCTTTCATTGGCATTTTTCATGAACATAAAGGAGAAATTTAAAACTTCCTTACAGATCAGAATTAGCATGCAATTTCATGTGAGTCCAGTTGATTTTCATGCTTGATCTAGATGAGCTACTGACACAAGCTAATTTAGAGAATGCCTTTTTCTTCTCTTCACAAATAACATCGTTATCTATTCTATAACTCCCCTTATAAGCTAATCCCAATTTCACACTTATGTAGCTCTAAAAATGTCAATTCAGATTAATAGCATATTAAGTGATTAAAAAGAAAATTTGAGAAGATGCAGTATAATTGGAAACACCAAATTTTAGGAGCTAATGTTGCAATATGCATGTCTAAAATAGGGGGAAAAATCAAGATGATAGCAGCAGTGTATAGACATTATTAGAAACATTTCTTCTTTCAGATAAACTGATCATCAGTAGAAGCAAAAGGTCGACCAAACTTGATAGACGAGGTTGTGGTTTATGTCAAAGTTTAAGTGCATGCATATAAGGCAACATAAAGAAGTTCTTACCTTTTGGTGGTCATTTAAAAGGGACAGTGGTATTTCCTCTCTTTTAGTATGACATTGTAGTTATTCGAAAGTCGGTTTTGAAGCTCCTCACGAAAAAATTCAAGTTCTTTTTGGTTCACGGCCCGTGTGTTACCTGAAATTCAAGAAAGTGGTCACATATAACATGAACGAATCTGATAATTAATCATGAAATATCAGTGAAAAGCTATCCTATCAACAACCCAAACAATGAAGAAACTTAATTGCAAGAGGTGATCATCTTCAAAATTGAATGCCTGAGTGCAGCATTGGTAGATCCCCATGTTAAGATGTAATGAAATCCTCCCAATTATTGGCAACATCGTGAGCCAATTTTGAAGAATTAGAACTGAACTTCACTTGCTGCATCTAACAATTTGATTTTCTCAAATATTTGCATAAACGTTTATAATTTGACGATCAAATGCATGCCATTGGGTATAATTTGTGCAGAAATTCTTTTCTTGAAAACTTTTTTAAAATGTTCGTCGTACAAGGTTTTGATAATAAAATTCAGGATGACAAAAAACCCCACCACATCAACATATATTAGAACAACTAAAGGTGCTTTGGCTCTCCTTTACATAAAACCAGCGAGAAAGCTGTAAATGGATTGAAGAGCGGTCGAGGAGGGCTTACCGAACCACCGTCGGTCGGGCTCGATGCGCGTGTTGGGGAGCTCCTTGGACTGGAGCTCGTGTTTCAGTATCTTCCCCTTCGAGTCCCGCTTGGGCCTGGAGTTGTACATCTTGAGCAGCCGCAAGGTGGCGGCCGTCCGAGCACCCTTCGTATCCGTTCCATTGCTGCGGTTCACATCCAGGGAGTGCTTCGGCTTCCCTGAGACGTTAACCTTCTTCTCCTTCTTCTTCGCCATCTCCGCCGCCCGAAAAGCTCCCCAAATCGAACGAAAACTGAGAAAAAGGAGTAGAAAGCTAGGGCTTTCCGAGCGGAGGTCCGCCGGGACAGGAAAACTAGGGTTTCGGAGGAAAGGGGGAGAGCAGGGGGAGGAGGAGGGCTCCCGTTATTTGGCTGGGGAGGACGAACACGTGACATCACGTGACAGGTTTAAGTGAAGAAGAAAAGGCGGCGAAGTATCATTGAACCGGCGTTCTCGACGGTCCAATTGGCCCGTCTTGGCCCACCACTTACTTGTTTCAGTGGACCGGATCGGTTTGGGCTCAAGCCCAAGGGTAATAAAGTGGCCAGCTCTGCACGTGACAAGCACATGCAATTTTTTTCCACTCGCCGCCAACTTTGGATCGATTAGGCAAGGGTTTTCGAATAAAGATGGGGTAGCAACGTTTAAATAATTAGAAGCTCGATTAGGGATCCTTAAGTAAAGTTTTCCTTAACTAACAATTCGCCGACTTCTTTAAGATTTGTCCTTTAGGGACTTTTAAATAATAAAGATGCAGTTAGGGACCTTTGAAAATATTCTTCCCCTCCTCTCTCCTGTTGTTCTCCATTTCTTCTCTAGAGATAGGAACGAAAGAGGAGCCGAGGGCTAGAGGACCTGACCCAATAGACGGCGAACCGGCAGCGGCGGCGGCTGCGGCTGCGGTGACGGTGACGGCGGTAGCGGTGGCGACGAAGGGATGTTGCCGAAGGAATGGACTCCGCCTTGTGGGAGCCTCTGCACGAAGAAATACGCCAATCTCGTCCAAATTCCATGTTCGCCCTCCTCTCTCACTTTCTCTTCTTGTTCTTCTTTGGATCAAAATTCTCTTTAATTGAATCAGAGGAACGGAGGCTTTTTTTTTTTCTTTTGGCTTAAAAGAAATATTTCGACCAATTTTTAAAATTCTCGTATGAAATCGTAAGAATTAGAAAAAGAATTTCCATGTTGGCGTTGACTCGGAATGGAAATATCCCGGGAGAATATCTTGTGCTCTTTCTAGCTCTTGGAATCTCGGTAATTTACCAAGTTGTGAAATTTAGGGCAAGAAAGGGAGTAACTCATTTCATCTTTAGGCTTTCGCTATTCAATCCCATTTGGTTGCTTGTGCAGTACATTAGACTGAATTAGAATGTGGCTTTGTATACCAAATCAGTTCTTGTTTAGAATATTACGAGTATACTTTTTTTTTTTTTTTTAAGAAAAAATGATCTTGAGTTGCTTATGCAGGGAGAGTTTTCTGCAAGAAGGGTTGTGATACTGATGGCGAGACCTGGGAAGAATGTAAAAGTCACACTCTTTGCATTCTCAAAATCTTGTTCTCAATATTTGAATATATTTTTTAGTTTTATTACTTTATTTTGGTGTTATGGAACCCATTCTTGAAAAACTATATTTTATGGGATTTGTAGTTTTGTAGACATTGGCTATCTGTTATAAGCAGATAAAGATATGGACTGGACTTTAGAGTGAATTTCTTTGAATTGGGTACTATAACCTAAAGTGAGGAACTTAGCTTAAGGAGGAAAGAATAGAGAGAGCTGCTGGATGTACTTGTGCATGAGGTGAAAGCCGCCTACACACACCATCGGATTCACCTACACATGCATGTAGGTTTAGGCATTTGCTTTTCTTAGAACACATGAATACAATTATTTGTCATTCCCTTTTCTGTAATATTTATTGTTTATGTGAAAATGCCAGCAAATTTTATTTCTAGTGTTGGATAGGAAGTTTTAAGTTGTCTTGAAGTGCCTGTACTTTAGAAAAAATGACAATTGTCTTCCTATACCATATAATAAGAGTACTGAAATTTGGAATGTATTCATTCCCATGAAGAAATATATTAAGTGTTAGAGGCAACAGGTTTACCTTGCAACTCATTGTGATCGCAGTGGGAACAGGATGATGAATGGGACGGGCTGGATCTTATCCAGTGCCCCCTGTGAATCAAGTGCCATTCACAGGGTTGTGGGATCAGATCCAACCTCCCACCCACTGCCCCACACTCCTGCTTCCCATTGCGATCACAATGGATTGTGAGATAAATCATTTCCATGTTAGAGACTAGTCAACAATACCTTTATCTGAGAAGACTTGTTTCCATATAGATATTAATATGGGGATTTGCTGTCCTTTAGTTGATGGGCAGAGACTTTCCTACTTATCATCTCTTTGACCAGAGGTACTCTGGCGAAATGTAAGTTCAGTAATTCATTGAACAAGAGATATACATCTTTCAAATGCCCCAAGCAAATCCATAGATGCATTGGCTGATGGAGGAACAGCCTTTTCTGCAACCTTGTTAAGACACTACCATTTGGAAACATTCTACCTCATCATGGCATAATTCATCCTTCATCGTTTATCATAAAAATCATAATGAACTTTAACTAGTTGATGAGGAAAATCAAAATCCATCTGTACAGAGTCTACAGATAGTGTCCCTAAAAGCGAATATGCTATACATATGCTTTAAAACATTCATAAGCCTAGCTAGTGTTTTGGACTTAGCAATTTTGGGAGATTTAATCATAGGTCTTGGTTTAATGTCAGAACTTCAATATGTTTGCATCATTTTTTTCTCCATTTATATTCTAAGCAAGTCTCAATAGGATAGGGGGTGTCCCAACCTTCCTGTCCCGTTTCTATAAAAAATGGGATCAGGATGGGGTTAGGACTCTAAAACACATCCATGCGGGGAGAGAGGAAAAAAAGGAAAGAAAGGAAGATGAAGAAAGGGAAAAAGTCAAAGAAAAAAAGAAGAAGAAAAATGAAAGAAAGGAAGGGAGAAAAAAAGAAAGGAAGGAAAGAAGAAAAGAGATAAAAAGAAAGAAAGGAAGGTATAAAAAAAGAAAGAAAAAGAAAAGAAAGGAAGATAGAAGAAAAAGAGAGAAACGAAAGAAAGGAAAAAAAAGAAAGGAAGGAAGGAGGAGAGAGAGAGATGGAGGATATCTATCAGGATGCATGTCCGGGACTGTTGTTGGGATGAGATGGAATAGTAGGCATCCTGTTCCTTGGAGATACTGACACCTCCATCCCATGGAATTTAAAATCTTGATTCCAAGTTAGCATCTTTGCCACTTCATTACCAAAAACTATCATTTCACCTTGTAAACTGGAAAGTTTTGTATATTTCTTTTTTGTATGTCTCCTATTTTCAAATCATTGGTCTAGGTTATGGCTGAAAGCAAATAATAATGTTTAGTTTCCTATTTGACAAAAGAATGTCATCTGCATATGATCGGATTTTATTATTTTTTAATCTTCGACATACAACTTATTCTTTTCTTTTTGAATAATTCTTTTTCTATCTTCTGTTTCTGGTGACCTTTTTTGGTTACTTTTCAAATATTCAGGTCTAGGAGAGTGCAAAAAGATTTGCTATAAGGATCCAGTTTTCAAGGACCATCAATGGAGTGCTTATATTGACAGATCTCCAGGAGATGACAATTATTCTTTGGTGAGTCTCCCTCTCTCTTTGCAGACTGGATTTTACATTATCCACGATGATGTTGCTTGACATGATAATATGGTTTACCTGACTACTTCGAATTGAATTAGATATTTTGGTGGAAGAAACCCTTCAAAGTTCAAACAATAACTATCATGCGCGCATGTATGTACTTGCTACTATATGTGCTTTTGCATTGACTTTCCTTCAACAATACCATGCCATTTATGTGTGGTACTGAAACACAATTTTGCATCTCATAAACCTATTAGCAATTCAAACATACAACTTGAAGCACGATAAATTGGTTCCAAAGTTCCTAACCTCCAATCGTTGTGAAACGTCAGAATATAATTGGATGAACAAAGATAGGCAAAGCATTGCAAAATTAAAACTTTAGGGCCTAATCTTTTTTTTTTTTTTTTTTGGTTGGGGTGGGGGAGGGGAAGGGGGCAAGAATTGTAGGGCCACAAAATGGTAGTAGCAATTTAGTGAAATGCCAAAAAATGCCCAATGCATAAGAGAATGTTTTAAACTGGAAAGTAATCGATGATGAAATGCTACTTTTTGGAATGAATTGAAAACAAACAAAATTAGCAAACAAGGAGGGCTACAGAATTTTTCTAGGGATAAGTACAATAAGTGTTTTCTAAGAGATGAGGTAACAAAAGATTAAGTGGTTCCATGAACCACATCAAAGGTATTTTAGTTCATAAGGGCCTCAAGTAGGTGTATAGAACAGCTTGATCAAAATGGAAATTTGATTGCTAGTGTCAAGTCATCTGGTAAATGGGTCAGTGACCTAATCTAGGTGACTTTATTTACTTTTAGATGGTGGGATCTCACAGATGGCTTCAGAAATATACGATATCAAAAATCTTAATTTCAGAATATTTGCATGTTAGATTTTCTAATAAAACTAGTATTCTTTTCACTGTTCTTTATACATGACCAATGGATGTTTTGTTTTCATTCATCAAGGCAAAGGAAGCATCGGTATTACTTTGTAATTGAACACCTTGGACTCCTTTTAAGACCATAAAGATTGTTTGCAACTTTGCATGATCATATTATAAAGTTTAAAAGATTCTGACACCTAGTAGATGGGTCTGTATCTCTGCTTTCAGATATTACTGCTATTTCAAGGGAACTTATGACATGACATAGCAGCTGATTCTGTTGTGACTTTACTGCTTGCATCTTTCATTTGTATCAAGTACTATATCTTGTTTTGTGCATGCAGGAGTGCTTCCATGCCTGTGTTTCTGGCTGTGGTTTCAAGGTTAGTGTATTAGGAAAATTTATATGGTGCATTCTCTTATTTGATAAAGTTTTATGTCAAAATTTTTTCTTATATTTTAGATGTGATTTCTGGCTATGACAATCAATGAAAGCTGTTCGAGTATTTTGAAGTTGATCTTCATATGCTGCATGAGCCCTTTTATTTTTTAAGGTTGAGTCCGAAAAACAATCATTTGCTGTTGATATTTGTAAATAATAACCCAAATACATTCACATTCTTTATCAAACCGTATCAAGGCAAATTTGAAGACTTAAACAAGTCTAACTATCATCCAAGATGAGACAAAAAGAAATTTGGGACTTTCAATGGCTTAAACAAACAGGATGGGCAGGGTATGGATGGGATGTTTGTGTGTGTTTTGCCTCATGGTCTTGGTTTTATTTATGCTAAGCAGTTGTATCTGGGTTTAAGTGCTCATGGTAAATCTGGAATCAGATTGATAAATTTCTCCAGTGCTGCTGGAGGGATTTCTTCTTCCCTCTTTTACATAAATATGTTCACCTAAGGAGATTATAAGGAGAACTTTGTGCATGACAAAGGCATATATGACTGATGAGGCAAAATCCCTCCTAAATGCAGATGGTAAATGGTGAGTGCTTTTGAGTGATTGAAGAATGCTATTTGAATGCTGGGGGATATAATGCATGCTGCAAGTTGGGGTGAAGGCCGTTCTATAATTATGCAAATGGTGTTGGAAGCAGATGGACTTTATTTACTACCTACCTACCTATCTATGTAGCTATTTATTTCTTTGGAAAAAGTGTATATGATAAACTACTGAATAAGGATCCCTAATCAAGATGCCCAAGGACAAGTATTTTTCAAGTAAGGTCGTCAAGCTAGGAGACAGGATGCTGATTGAAGCACAGCGCACATCTTAGAAGCAGGGTTTGTTAAATTACCATGACAAAACCACTCCTAAACCATGCTCCTACTCCTATTCCCTATAACGCTTTGAATCATAAACAAAACAAAATTTTATCATTCCCTTTGTCAAATCTTCTGCACCCAAACTTTTGTTCCTGCTTTTTGATTGTGAGAGCTTTATAAATTGTGAGCAAAATAAACAAATATGTAACAATAAGGGTGACTATGCCTTAGGAATCTACGGTTGCAGCATCCTTTTGTGGTTTTCAAAGATGATTATAGCAAAATTTAATGTGTATCAAAAATTGTGATGTTGGCAATATTAAAGTGGCGTGCACAGCATCAGATGGAATACAAACATGGGGATGATGATGTGAATTTTATTAAATGTGAAAAAAATGGTAAGAGATGACTTCCACAGACTTTAAGCTATGTTGAAACCGACAAAGTGCATCATATGCTGGTCATTTGTGTTCAAAGAAGATCAGAACAAGTGTTGGTTGATAAGGGCTTTTGATCTCGTATTCCACTCAAAGGCTTCAGAATCAGTTGCGAGACATGATTTGTAAAGCTCCACTACAGTGGAAGGGTTTTACTAAAATGTTTCGAAGTTTATATCTGTTTTCGTTTTTCTCTCATCCATTTATACTAATTCTCGATTTCATATCTCTAAGTTCTTGATGGTACCTTCAGTATGAAAAGAAATCGTATAGACCAAAAAGAAAAACCAGGTTGAGCTTGCATTACCCCGACATATTATTTGATTTTTCTGGTATTATTATTTTATGAAAAAAATCCTCGTCATTTTCCTTGCTGATATTATTTTGATTATGTTTTGATCGCACGGAGGATGATTGATTGTGGACTAAACTGTTACAGTTTTATTTCATCTTGCTTATAAATGTGGTTAATTTTGTTCAATTGCTCGACATCGTGCAGTTTGATATTCCCAATGACAAGGTTGAGCAGGTTCGGCCAAACAGGCCACCAAAGCAGACCACTGTGAGCAAACCCAAACCTGCAGTACCAGATGTCAAGCCCACTCCAACAACTGATGATTTACCTTGCACATCAGCATAGCAGTTCCCGTATACTTTCTCATCTGATGCCATATACCACTTTCAGGAAGCATGCGATATGGATGCCATCCTCTGGTAGCCTGCAATATTCCTGCATCCCCAGACTGGCCCGTTTTATTGTTCAACTGGGGTTTTCACAACTTGTCTGACTAAAGCTTACATCAGTGGCTGACCATGGAACTCCAAGACCATAAGTTGAACCATTCATTAACTGTGTTGCTGTATTATATCAGTGCAGTTAAATTTTTCTAACTGGCCTTTTCTACATTGCTGGTATTATGGTATTATACGGCTTGTGAATGCAGCATGTTGCACGCCACAAGCATGCACTGTTTTACTGTTACGATTACTGACATCCATAACTCTGGGAGCTTAGGAGAACCTTTTTGGCCCGCATTTATGAGGCTGCATTGTGTTCATAAGTAGATGAGAAACGTAGATGTATTCTGAGCCTAGGTTTGCTGATTTGCTACTTCTATTAGAAAGCATGATGATGGAAAGAAATAGCATTGGTAGATTATTGTGAATAGCCATCATGCTGATAACCAGCATCCATCTGAATTTTGTTTTTTCCCAGATGCACTTATAGACCATAAAAGCCTTACTGAATTTTTCTAGTTTCTGATGCATGTTGGTTTGCAGTACCATCTAGCATTGTCAGACAGGTGGGCATCATTGCAAATCCCATCCTTGAGCTCTAACGCATCAAAGACTAAGTGCCAAAAACCTAAGCATTCAATATTGCACCATCTAGCACCCCTGCATCCATCCACCGCTCTTCCCACAGAAGTCAAATGGCTAATGACTTGGTATCAACGCCATGGAAATTGTCAATAATGTAATTGCAGATTAAATGCAATGAAATGCAACGGGGAAACAGTTCATCATACATTTGCTGAGGATACGCGAAATCATATAGCTTGGCTACAATTAATTATCGTGTATGCAACAGAAAAAAAGAAATGGTAAAATGTGTTGACTACAAAATTACACAATTTTCTGATTTAATGAGTAAAAGAAAACAAGCCTAACCTAATTTGCTCCAAATTAATTGGAAAACCAATACACAAGCAAATCTCAATTGATATGCCCACAAGATTCAGCTCACGATCCATCATACTTTGTAACTATCAGACTTTCGGGAGAAATTTGGAAGGACTCTATATGTTGCTAATTATAATGACAAGATTCACATTCAATACCCCTTCATTATAATTAAAAAAAGAATAAATTTAAAAGGGGAGAAGGCAACAAAATGAACAACGCTACTATAAAAATTCCATGATTGAAAATTTGCTCTAACTTGGATAATCCTGCTTCTGGTAACTTTGGAAACAGGAATCGCACATCAATGGCCTAATAAATGCACGTCATCCAACTATAAATATTTGCAGCATTTTAGTGGCGAATGAACCATCTGTTGAATTCTAAACTTACCGTTGTTTTATTTTGGAAAGTCATCATTGGCTTTCTTCACGTCTTCTTTTAACATTCTTTTCACATTACCCGAACAATATCCTGCAAATTTATTTCATGACTTTCTTTTGGCCGTCAATAGCCCGGCATGACTCATTTCGCTGGCAACTCTGGAAAAGATAACAGCACTAAATGTCAACCTTAAACAAAGCAACAGACGCCTAGTAGTCTGCATTTCACTTTTCAAGATGTACAACATTGCACTCTCTCCTCCTGGTAGCAGTACCTTCATCTTGTAAATAAATTGCACTGCGTTAAGCAAACTTGTCATATAATTTGCACCAAACATGAATTCAGAGCATAGGCTCTTTATAGTAGACAAAAATTGTCATGATATTGACATGACGCATGGACACAGATTCTCATAATGCATGAAAATAAACACAGTAAGAATACATCCCGTGCTTGACAGATAATGGATTCACAGATCTGAACAATAATCATAAGCAGATCTTAAACATCTCATGTACCAATAATATAATGATTCTCAATCTTATAAACAAATTTACTTTTCACCAAAATTTCTGTTGATGGGCTTCTCAACAAATTCCTTCACAGAAGAAAGGAATTGTATCTTTACTTTTGATGACGAAGAAAATCTCGCATGTGTTGGTGGTATTCCCCTCGGACAACTAACCTCATCTTCTTTGAATCTTCCCACAGCAATCCCCCAATCTCCCTTGCAAAGTCGCATACTGCTTCAAAGATGTCCTGCATATGGATAGTATATCTAAGTAACAGCAGAGGTATGAAGAAAATGCCAAGGTAAGGAAATGGCCATGTCAATTTGACATATGCAAGATACATGAATTAACATGCCGAACTTGTCAAGAAAATGCCAAGGTAAAGAAATGGCCATGTCAATTTGACATATGCAAGATACACAAAGAAACATGCTAAGATTGTCACCTTTGATGGAAAATCTTCATAAAGATGTGAAGGAATCATCTCAACCCTATTTCGATCAGTTTCCCACAATCTAATCTGCAGAATGATATCTTCCAGTTTGTCACATGAACGGTTCAGGGAAGCAACTATGTTTGTCTACTACAATAAAAGAAGCAACCTGGAAACTTGAGACATTCTTAGTTCCCAGGAATCATGTGGTTTAATATATTGACAAGTTTAACTACACATTTGAAAACCCCAGTTTCTAACTGAAAATCTTTTCTTTTTTTCTTACTGTGAAAAAGCACCTGATCTGTGACGTTCTCTGGGACTGCTGGTGTCTTTGTTGCGACCCGAGGATGAACATTCTGCTGAAGGAAAGAAATAATCTGAAAGAAGACAGGTTAAAAGAAAAGTGGTGAAGAAGATGAGACAAATATAAAAACTTGATTCGCACTTCCCAATTACTGGATATCTTTATTCATACCATCTGTAATAAAAAGTAATATAATAAAGTCACCCTATTTATCTCTTTGGTTTTCAGGTTTTCAGGGAATCATAACTACCTAAAACATAACTAATGGATAACAGCAAATTAGAAAAGTAGAAATATAGAAAAAATTGCAACCAAATAGAGGGGACATAGCAATGCAGTTGGAATCAGGAGACTCCTCAAGTCATGAGGATTAGGGGCTAAGCAACAAGTTCATATATTGCTTTGGTTGCAAGGGTATAGAAAGGTTATCAGATAACAGTAATTCTTGCCTGCTCTGCAGTAATGCCATTCTCAAAAGCATTATAGAGACTTTCTTTTGTTATAGCTCCAACAATCAGGTTAGGAAGTTGATATTCAATCCTGCAGTTTAACAATACTAAAAATTACCCCAACACCAGTCAATAAAAATATACTGTATATACTCTTTTAAAGGCAAAAAGATCCTCAAATTCCTAACTGGCAATGCTCACAACAGTGACATATACTGACAGGCTAGCGAGATCAAAAAACCTAAGTTAATGTTAACTAAGTTTTGCTTAGAATTAACCAATAGGCATGCACATGGACACACACACACACACACACAAATGTACACATTAAAAAGACTGGCATGATATAAGAGGATATGTTTTATGTGCACACAATGCATTGTACATGCAAAAGAAGGTCATTAACACTAAAAAAAGCACCCTTGGTTGAAAAATTGCCCCCAATAAATATAAGAAAAGTCCCATGTACCTTGAAAAGAGGCGTAGAATCTCACAGTGTAATTTCGATGAAGAGTAGGCATACATCCTGAAGTTTGTCTCCACAACTACAAAACCCTGTGAAAGGATAACATACAAAATAAAGCCACTACATATGTACTGCTATCTATTTAGTGACATTCAAAAGCAACCAACTCCAAAATTGACCTACTCATCACAGCAAGCTCTAGATTATCTTGCAGATGACAGATGTCCATGTTAAAAAATCATGTAATATGCTAACTTGAAAATATCAATAACATGAACTAATAAACTTTGAGATGATACAGCAGGTACAACCATAACCAATGAGATTCAGACAACTACTTCAGATTGGCTTCACAATCTTTTTTCACATATTTCCTGATAAAGGCTATTCAGAAGTTCCCGTTAGGTTAGATTAGGTCTTCCCTCCTATTTCCAGATGCTTTGGAAGAAAACCTAGTTACACCACTTATAGCAAACTGTAAACTTATTGAAACTTAGACCCTCCTATTTCCAGATGCTTCGGAAGAAAACCTAGTTACACATTGAAACTTCACTCCACATGCCTTACCATTCCAATCAATTAGGCATCATTTTTATGCTTTAATTTTGCAACACTACTCCTTAGTTTATTCATTTCTAAGCACATCTTTCATAACCTTTTCGTACAGCTGCCCAGGTAATCTCACCTGTTCATTTCCATAAGTTTGGTGTACAATGACGTGCATTATGAGGGCCACAAAATTATGTTACTTTCTGTCAGGCATGCAACAATCACAATGTTGCTGACAGAGTGCTCACCAACCTACACTAGCTATATATAGTAATCATGTACCGAGAAGCTCCTGCTCGTCTGGTATATATGCATGCCTGTAGCAAATAATTGCAAAATATGCTCAATTCCATGTCAAGATGACAAGGTTTGATGATTATGGCTACAACCCTATAGTATTGCCTAATAAAAACCGTATTGCTTTTGCAGATTCTTGTCTGTGAGCTGCTGCTGTACCCACACTCTTACTTTCTGTTAATAAATTATTACATGTCAAGAATTGTGGTACCATTCTTCTTTTTCTTCTTGAAAAGACTATAACAATAGAGCATGCATGTTCTTCAAAGTCATAGAAAATGAAACCTCTTTGCGTGATGATGAATCTGATAGGCTCACTGAAAGATTAGTAGCCAACTTAGTAGGTATGAACCAACTTTCCTTTCTTCCCTGCAGCATAAGAAAATTTATGAGTTCAAATATGTGGTTCATAAAGTTAACTTATTACCAGCAGAAGGATTTATCAGATGGACAAATAACATATTCACCTGTTGAAGTTTGACTAATCCCAGGTCTGCAAGGTCTTTGATAGCATGTTTTTGAACATCAGTTAGGGTATTTAAATTATATGCCTATAGCATCACAGAAATTAGCATTACTAATTAATCAAATTGAACTTGTAATACCAAAAAGACAAAATAGCTATAATGAACTGAAGACAATTTTTCAAAAATGCAAATAAATTGTCTGGACAACTGCATAGCACTTTTCTTCTTTTTGTCCCCTTCTGGTCTAGCTCAATGGTTCCCAATTGCCAAAGCCCATATTGGCTGGATATATTCTTTTTTTTAACAATATGATTTGGTATTCAAAAAGAATATCCATAAACATCAAAGCTGAAATATCTTAGCCAATATCAAAGTCCCATATCTTAGCAGAGTGAGTTCAGCAGGCCTAGGTTAAATGTACTAACAAATGAAAATTGAAAATAATGAGAAAATCCCAAACAACAGCAACGTACCTAGAAGATCATCTTTTTGAGCATGCCTAGCTAGAATATTTTTAGTTTTGCGCACAAAAAATATTTGTTTTATTTATACAGTGTGAAAATTCATTATTCTGACAAAAAAAAAGATTATAGAGGCTCATTGATATTCACTGAACTAGCAGGAAAAAATTATCAAGAAAATGTGCTATTATGCTATTGATTTGTTTATGATGAATAATAAAACTAAGTTTGTTCTAGAAAATAGTTTCAGAATTAAGGAAAACTCATCTGATACCTCTCCAAGGGTATGAAAACTAAGCTCAAGGAGAAAGCATATTAAATCCGTTGGATCCACTCCACGATCCTATACCATGATAAAAGAAAACTTCTGAATGAAAACTTTATGAGATAAATAAATAAATGAATGAGTTTTTGGGGGGAAGATACATAATATGTAATTGATACCTCAGAGGAAGAGATATATTCCCTTATTATGTACCAAAGTTGTGCATTTGTATCCATCAGCTGTTAAAGAAGAGAACGGGAGCTAAAAAATGTGAAATGCTAATATGCCAATAAAGTTTAGAGAGAGACATACAAGGAACTGGAAGCCATTCTCTGTTAACTTTGGAGCTTCATTTTCCCTGCAGATATGTTACATCAGCATTTGCAAGTATTCAATTCATCTGTAGATGTAATGCATACTTGTAGATGTTGCAGAGCACATGCAGCATCAGAAAAAGGAGATATCAAAGATTAAGAACCTTGCGCTCAAAAGTCCTCGCTGGAAAACTCTCATCAATGATGAACTAAAGCTTGTTAATCTTTCCGCTTGAGCTGAGTTTATAAGTTGCAACAAGAAGCACTGCAATTGCCACGAGATGAATCCAGAAAAATACTGTAAGCAACTCCCAGAATTTTTTGAAGCAGAGAATAATTTTCATTAATCCATAAATGGGTATAGGTAAAGCAAGTAAACAATACAAAACACTACTGTTAGACATACATGGTAACAAACAATTTAAGAAAACCTAGTGCCAGAGTAGCAACCTCCCATTGTTCTAGAGCGTAGGCCTCTAGATCCTCCAACGTTGGCAATCTCACAGTGACACTTAAGGGCATTGGCTCTCTCGGTAAAGTTCCACTGCAATTATAAACATGCAAATTAAAATAAAGATTTACCATATTGAAGATTATGATTTTCAGAGTATGCAAAAGCTTAGGTTGGTATTGCTAAAATATATATGACAATCTTATTGAAGACCATATATATTATGATGCTACTACTTCGTAAGGGTATTAGATACACGAATAAAGAAGAATAACAATGTCATCCTTTCTGACAAAATAAAAGCTTGAATTTGTTAGAGACAGTGTCATCATACATCTGCATATATTTGTACAAGTCCACAACTATTGCTGTGTCTCATAAGCACAGGAAGTTTGCACCTTGTAACCGGACAACCTAAGCTACTGCCACACAATTAAATATATCTCAATATACCCCCCCCCCCCTCTTCTTTGTGAAGCCATAGATTTTTTTCACCAATGGAGAAGCAATAGGTGTCACGGGATACAAGATGTCTTGACGAATGAAATGGCATTAAAAAAAAAAAAGGCAGGTTTTCCATCAAAATACTGACCCTCTGTTTGGACGCTGGTTCCTCACAGAGCTCCTATTTCGAAATAGGAAGCACTTCCACCTAAAGGTGTTTCAAAGTGAATCTGTAGGAACTCATCAACATACCATTCTTGTTGTCCACTTCTTGAGTAATTATCTCAACCTCTAGTTTGATCTTAACAGTAGAAGCTGTAAACCTTTATTAACCATTAAATTTTAAGCTAAAAAGAGAATGGAAAATCTATGCCGATCATGTGTGGATCATCATCAATCTAAAATTTTATGATTTTCAAGGAAGTTATGTAACAGGAAAACAGACTGTAACAGTTCACTATGGCCAGGATAGCTAAAAATAAGAACAGGCCCAAAAGGCGTGACAAATGTGTGTCAATGGCCCCCTTCCCATAGCAAAAGAAAATTTGGGTGCGTGAACATTTTCAGCAATCTAATATATATATATATATATATATATTAAAATGGAGGCCTCTACGTTGGTAGGGCTTCCATTTGCCACGTTGCAACAATGCAGAGGCCTTCGTCTGCCACGTCGCAACTCTCATGCGGAAGTAGTAGGGGCTCAGCAAGATCCTCCTATAGCCCGCTATCACCCGATTCAGCACGAGCCCGATGTTCTTCTTCAGGGCTTCTTTTTACCTCTGGGTTGGTTGGCATCGGAGGAGGTCTCAAGGGCTTCCGTCAGCAGCTAATGCGGATTGGCAGAGGGGGTGAGTCTCTCAAAAAGAGTGGAGGTTATGTGGGGAGAGGAAGATGAGAGGATGAGAGGAATGGGGTTGGGTTTGGAGAAGACAAACAAGGGTTTGGTTGTTAGGGAGAGGATTTGGTGTGATGTGGGGGGAAAGGTGGTTTGGGGATTAAGAGGGCTCAGGTTGCTACCTTGAATTGAAACGGGGAGCATTTTGATTTGCTCCACTCTGCCATTCTTCTCATTATTAAACATGGGTCCAACTAAAATGAGGACAAATTGCACGATGAATATCGGAAGGCAAGAAAAGAGAACATAGCTGATGGTCTTTCTGTTCCATCGTTGGCTCAAAGAGTCTAGTTCCCTCTTCTACAAGGCGGCATGGAGAAAGAATGCAATTATGAAAAAAACAAAGAAAAGGCCAGGGATTGGGGTGGAAGGCCAGGGATTGGGGTGGAGGGTGAAGGAGGGGAGAGCAGTTGGGTTGCTAACAGGCTGTCTCCAGCTGTTGTCGGGTTCAATAATCGGGATGGAGGTTTAAAAATCCAACCCAGCCTAGGTGGCCTCTCGGCCCACTAATTTAGACTCCATTGATTATGCTTGCTTTGTGTTGGTCGATAATCATTCAAGAGCTTATACCTATCAACCTGTCAAATGGCATCTTCAATGAACTATTTAAGTGCAAAGATTTTTACTTAGGAGGTCATTTAGGAAGAATTTGCAACTATCAAGAATTTCTCATCAAAATTTATTTTTTTAAGCTTATATTGTGAACCAATACTAACAATTAATAAATTTGTTGCAAAATTAATTTTTTATTGGTCATCTTATACTCCAAAAACTTCTTGCAATGTATGTTTCTAAAAATTCATCTTCTTTATCATATTTTTATTCTAATACGTTTTATAAATTATGTATGGTGGAGGTATTGCAAAATATATTATAGCATATCAAAAGGTGCACATAAAATTCTATTGCGACAAATGAAATCTTTTCTAATATGTGATTGTATGGTGATGGTAGTTTCTATAGTCGAATTCTCAATTTTAGAGGTGGTGCAGGCTTCTGCGTTGGCACAACCTCCATTTGACACATGTAAGCCTCACCGCGACAATACAACAAAATCCTTATTTTGAAAAAAAAAATATGATGGAAGGATGAGTCTGATCGGGACTCATCTTCCTCCAGATTAGGTAATTAGGTTTCAATTTCTGGCTCACTTACTCAGAAATCCCTCCTCTCCCATGATGCATCATCGTTATCATTGCCATCACAAGCTCTTCCTCTTCCTCCATAGCACCAATGAAGGACGATAGATGGTGGACGGTGGAAGACGACCAACTGCACCAAGTATGCCCTCTGCCTCTCTTTCTTATTCTCTCTCTCCCCCCCTTCGGTCCTGCTTTGCTCTGTCTGCTCCCAGTGCTAGCCGTGGGAGCCCGAAGGGCAGCTCGCTTCTCCTTAGTGAATCCCTTGATATAGGGTTTTGGTTTTTTCTCTTTCAATTTCCATATGTATTTGTCTAGAAAGCTCAAGATGTGGTCCAGATTTCACAACGAGAAGTTCCCCGATCAGTGGATTATATGATCAATTTTTTTATTATTTTAATTATATTTCAAATACATATAGAATAGATATAATAGACTAGATAAATAAAATAAAATATTTTTTTTAAAAAAAAATTGCATCCCATGCATGGCATGAGGTTATAAGCTAGTTTATTACATGAAAATTATGCAGAGTTGCTGCTTTTCCTCCCCCCCCACCCCCTCCCCCCCGGTTAAGGAAAGTTGTTGCTTGAAACTATTGAGCTTTTTACTAAAGATTCAATGTACATGTATAAAGGTCACTTCGAATGCTAACTATTGGATGTAGAAATATAAACATATGAAGCTGATTCTCATGCTTCAAAAAGCGGATGAGTGCATCATATATTTTGAGTGCAAAACAATATTAACAAACATTCAAATCTACCTATTTTATTAACAAGCAACAACTAGTCAGCTACAAAATGTTCAATATACAAGTCTTCAGCATTGAAACTATGTACAAAAATCAAGCTTGATATTAAAAAAATGCAACATCCACAGTAACTTACCCAAATACCAAGTATTTTTGCATATTACTCTGGAACTTCGTGTTCATCTTGTAACTGGTCTCCTTTTTTCTGTCAATACATTGTGATAGATTTAGAAAAAAAAAATTGCATTAATCTGATGTTGGCAAAAACTATCCCTTAATTAATCAATTTATGCACATTGTAACTGATTATATGACGTGACGATAAGTATTACCCTAATGCCAGATGCAAAGGAAGAGTGAGCAAATTCAGGTGCAGGAGCGAGAATACAACAAATTCCAAATTGGAAAACCAGGAATACCAAGAAACCATCTGCACAGAGTATTTTTGTGTTATGTATATGTTGCACAAACTTACATGGCTAGTTTTATAGGTGAAAATGTATTGGCACTTGGATTCATTTCAATATTTCAGGATTCTCCGCAACCAAGACACTCAAAAGCTAATATATACTTGAAAAGAATATAAGAAAAGAGAAAAAGAAAGAACACTTTAATTTGTTTTCATGTAACATGCACCAGTTTTTATTGTTTAGAAAAAGGTAAAAAAAGCATTGGGAAGAAGCATATGTATATGCATATTTATGGTAGATCTATCAAACTCTCCTCCTTCAATGGTAACTTGATGCCGAGTTCCAATGCCTGACATTATTCTTTTGGTAGTTCTAATAAGCTTTTCTATTTCAAATCAATGTCACATTGCATTATACATAGTCTTGATAGAAATACAAAAGAACGAAATATTTCTAATAAGCTTTTCTATCTCAAAATCAATATTACATTGCATTATACATAGTCTTGATAGAAATACAATTGAATACAACTGATGCAAAAGAATGAAATGTTTCCATTAGAAAGCAAGACCAGGAATCAGTGTCGGACTCTAGAGCAGAAATGATGCCCCATGTACAATATCTGAGTAACAACAAGTATTTCACTCTGCACAGTAAAGTTTCCGGTGTTCAACACAGATGATAAAATTACTTATTTAGATTGAATATTTGTGAATGCAAATAAATTATTCATTACACATAAAGCATTTTTTTTCTACAAGAATTGCAGAGCCACAAATCTAATAATGATTGTACATCTTGCCCTTAGAAATAGTGGCAACTTGAGGATATGGAGTAACTTTCAATTATGGTTTGAATAATGACATAGAATGAATTTTCAAGAATTAGATGTACTGTACCTATCATTGACTTCAAGGAAGACTCTCAGCTGAAGTAACCGATCAATTGACACTTTGTGCTTGGAATATCCATCGGCAAGGAGCCATTCTTCCATTGACTTGGCTGTTACAGGGGAATCAACGAATAGCATTTGCAAAACATACTTCTTAGCCAGAGGAGGCAAAGACCTTGGCACAAAAGAACATCAGACTCAGTTTGATGTTCGCCTAAAAATAAGGAACTGAGCAAAAACTTTTGGTAACATCCATGCCAAAATTAGAAGCTCTAGTTTGAACTTCAGAAGATGAAGAAAATAACAAGTCTCGGAAGGAGGGAAATAAAAAGAATGCAACTTAGGTTTAAATAAAAATCATAATTTGAATTAAGAAGTTAAATATTCATCATTGGCACAAAGCCGTTTTACAAGGAAGATACCTTGAGAAATGACACCAAGACTTATATTTTATTGAGCTGCACCTCATCAGCCATGGCTGCTTCCAACCTCCTGGAAGTGACTTCTGAACCTCATTGGCTAAAGTCACCTCTTATGAGTAAGAGGCTATACCGTAAGTTTCACAAGTTACTTGACAAATATGCTCCCAAACACCCAAATGAGAACTTACAGAATCAACTGATTTTATGAATCCAGGAAAACAAACAATTACACTCTTAAAGACATGATGATGATGTTTCTTGTTAAGGAAACATTTCAAATGTCCAATCATGTTTGCTTTAACTACTAATCCTTTGTAAATACACTTCTGATGGAGGATTGCCAGGTTGTAGAAACTTCGACACCTCAACCACCATTCCTTCCTATCTTTATGGGAGCAGTTATAGCATTTATCATGACAACCAAATGCGTACAAACATTTAAATAGATAAATAGAGAAACTTCCTGAGAAACTCGTGAAGACATGTAGTGAAGCGCATCTTGCTCACACTCACAACTCTTGGTAACTTTATCCACACACATGCATGTTATGATAACGAATAGTCCCAAAAATAACACGATCAATATCCCCATAACCCTAGTTTCGAAGAAAATCTTCAGGATCAAGAAACTCCAGACCCACTGATACCCTTGCTATCAAATTCCTCATTCCTTACGACTGCATAAATAACCATACACGAATCACTACATTCTTTTTCATAAAACCTGGATGCTCCAGGACCTCAAAAAGGGCAATTTTAGTGAAGAAAATCAGTGGCGACTCTTTCTCCAAGAACGCTTCAATCTTGACAAAGGAATGAAAATCCAAGCAAGAAGAAAGTAGAGGAATGCGAGTACCTGAGGACGGCTTCACAGATGAAGGTGCTGCCATAGAGCTTGTCGAGTTTCATGGCCGGCAGTGCTGCCACCATGTCCATGAAATTCTTCGCCACAATCCGCACCTCCGGCATCTTCACCTTCTTCAATCAATGGTGAAAGATTAGGGTTTAGGTTTTTAGCTCTCCGCTTCCTTGATTTCTCTTCTTGTCTAACTTCACAGAGGGTACATTGGGATTGGATCGTATCAAGTGATCATCCCCTCAAGATTATAGGGCTGCTGGAAGGGAACAGACTGCAGTTATATCTTAAATAGTAGAATGCGTGCTTTGGAAGCTTATATGTGAGATCCAATATGGTAGAAAAAACTTTAAAAAATTATATAAAAAATAACTTACTTTACATAATTTCAATTTCAAAATAATCCTAACTGGATTACGAAGATTCAAAATATTTCTACAAGAATTCTAATTAAATATTTAAAATTTGCTAGATATTTTATATAAAAATGATTTCAAAAATTTTTGAAAAAAAATTTATCTTAGTATATATTAATTATTCTGATGTCTTCTTAGTGCTAAAAGTTTCATAAAATTATCTTGAACATTTTTTTTTTTTAGCAACCATGTATATCTAATTCATATGCATTATAACTAGCATACAACAAATGTAGATATAGTTATTGTATATCCACACATTATTGCTATAGAGTAAACCCTTCATCAAACAGCTAATAAAACATTTGGTGATTTAAACTATAAGTTATTACATATTAATTTTTTCAATTTTCTCTAATATCTCATCACCATGTATCTTTGTCTTTGAATTCATAGTTTTTACTTTTCTAAAAAAATAAATTGATTGATTTATGCTTAAACTAATTGGGTAAGTTATGCTTCTGACACAAATGCAATGCAAAATGTTTAGTGAACAATCCTACTTTCTGGATTCAGCTCAGAAAAAACCCCTAGCCATCATCTAAACTTCCCCATTCAGGCCCTTTAAGCCTGCCAGACTAGGATAATAACACATTTATAATTCCTAGGAGGTGTCATCTGTCATGGTTTGTCATATAACTGACCGGATTGAGAAAACCAGTTCACAAGGCAATATGTCATCAACTGACAGTCATGACCTTCTTAGAAGAAACAGGTAAAAGTTTTGCTTAATCACATGTGGAAGCTCTTTTAAAATATCTATCTGACCAGAAAGGTATGAAAAAAAAAGGAATTGTGAAGATACAAGGAAATCTAAGATACTCAAATGTGAATATAAGTCAGAACTTCCTTCCTCTTTTCCACCACCGATCTCTCATCAAGTCTCCCAATCGTGGGCAAATTGGCGGTCGAGATGATGATCTAGGCCAGCAGCCACCAGTTGAGGACCCGTTGGTAGGCCACCAATGAGAATTAGCTGAGGAGCCGGCATCCAGCTTCTGCCGCCTCCGCCGCTTGAATCGGGAGGAAGAGGAAGACGAAAGGGGCAGGTTTTGGGGTTTCTGGTTCCAAACCGAAACCCGGATTCGCAAACATCATTCCGAGTATCCCGATTGAGACTCAGAGTGGAAAAAGTGGAGGAAAAACCAGAGGAAAACATAGCAAAAATCAACGAAAAAAAGTGGAAAAATTAAAAGGCAAGACCTTTTCCCTTCTTTTTCTTTTCATTTTTTTCTCTTTTTTGGAGATCTGTGGGGAGCAAAGCACCTGAAGGAGATCGGGGGGAAGGCCGACGCCGGTGACGAAGACGACGGTGGAGACCGGTGGGAGGTGGCGGCGAAGAGAGAAGGGAAGAAGTCGGCGTCTCTCTTTTTCGGAGATCTGTGTGAAGAAAAGCACCCTTGAAGCGGAAGGCCGACGCCTGTGATGATGGGGAGGAGGCGACGGTGGAGACCGACGGAAGGTGACGGCGAGCAGAGCGGGGAGGAGGTGGCCGTCCGCAAGGGCTCGGGAGAGGTTCCAAGCAAAAAAATAAAAATAAAATAAACGGCGCTGCCGCTGCTTGGGAGGTTGGGGGGGGGGGTGGGAAAAAATCATCGTAGAGAGACACATGGCGCGGTAGGATAGCTCCGGACTCCATCTATCCGCTCATCTCGTAAATAGACGGATAGATGAATGGAGAAGATTAAAAAAATTAATTAAAAAAATTATAAGGTGAAAATAGAATAGAGATGTAGATTTTTTAAGATGTCCGATGACAGCATAAAAGCAATACGTATGGTTCGAGCATGACATAGGCGTTCATCACCATCTTTTTTTTTTTTTTTTTTTTCCTTGCTATACTTAGATCTAGCCAAAGACGGGTACGTTGCACGACGATGAATATATAAAAATAAATTTATTTTAAATTTAATTAAATTAAAAAAATTATATATAAATAATAAAATAATATTTATTTAAATTCATAATATTATTTAATATTTTTAATTATTTATATAAATAAAATTTAATTATAAAAATATAATAATATTGTTGGGTATAAAATATCCGCGGCCGAAATTCCCATCAGAAAGGCTCCGCCCGGACTCCTACGGGAGCCGGGCTCCACCTCTGACATCAGAAAGGCTCCGCCCGGACTCCTACGGGAGCCGGGCTCCACTTCCGACATCAGAAAGGCTCCGCCCGGACTCCTACGGGAGCCGGGTTCCACCGACGGCATCAGCACAGCTCCGCCCGGACTCCTACGGGAGCCGGGCTCCACCGCCCTCAGCAAGCGCTGCTCCGCCCGGACTCCTACGGGAGCCGGGCTCCGCCGCCAACATCAAAACAGCTCCGCCCGGACTCCTACGAGAGCCGGGCTCCGCTCTCAATATCAATCGCTGGTAAGCTCAATCCGGACTCCTATCAGAGCCGGACTTCACCCTTGACTTTGTTTGCAGCAGCTCCGTCCGGACTCCTACGGGAGCCGGGCTCCTACGAGATCTTTCCACCTCCGACATCAGAACGGCTCCAGCCGGGCTCCACCTCCGACATCAGAACGGCTCCGCCCGGACTCCTACGGGAGCCGGGCTCCACCACCGACATCAGAACGGCTCCGCCCGGACTCCTACGGGAGCCGGGCTCCACCTCCGACATCAGAACGGCTCCGCCCGGACTCCTACGGGAGCCGGGCTCCACCTCCGACATCAGAGCGGTTCCGCCCGGGCTCCTACGGAGGCCGGACACCAACCGCGACCGAACCTCAATCGATAGATCCGCACCCCCTCGGCAGGTCGCGACAACAATCATGATCCTGTTCCAGGTCCTACAGCGGATTCTACGCGGCTCCAGCAGCGGACCCATTACTCCCTGACAGGCTGTAGCAAACGGCCACGATTCTGTTCCGCTCCCTGCGGCAGGTGCTGCACGATCCCACTACTCACTGACAGCTAGCGGCAACGGACGCCGCCCCACTATCCGCAACAGGCCATACGTGACAGACTATGACAATAGCCACAAGTCTACCCCACCACTCTCCGCAATTAATTTCCCTGACCGTGGGCGGCCCACTACCAGACGGTTGCAGGTGTCACCATCATTCCGTTGCCCCCTCTACCTATAAAAGAGGACTCAGATACGTTATTTTTTAAGCTCTCTTTTGCCTTATCTCAAAACTCTGCTAAATTCTCCGTTCGAGCACTCCATTCTTGTTGAGGCAGAGAACTGACTTGAGCGTCGGAGGGTCTTGCCGGAGCAACCCCACCTCCGGTTTAGACTTCCCTTGCAGGTCCCGGCGGCGACCGCGGCTTCCTCAACTCCAGCTTCTCCAGCGCAGACGGATTTCTGCACCAACAGGATTGGCGCTAGAAGAAGGGCGCGAATCTTCGCAGCACCCTTGTTCTTAAAGGAGCGCTCAACGGATCCGCTTCCGGCCATCCTTTCCGGCACCCAAGCCTCCTTTCCCTGTCCGATGCCTTCTCGCGGGGTTTCTGCACAACTACCTCTGGCTATGACCGCCGATAAAGGGTGGTCGGGCGACCAGTCTCCGCGGGATTCCGTTAATGTCGTCTCGGGGGAATCCCAGCAGGAGGCGATCGGCAAATCAGCTGCACCCCCAAGAGGCAAAAAGTCGAGGAACCCATAGCCTTCACTGAAGAAGACGTCCAGGGAGTCCAATTCCCTCACAACGACGCGGTCGTAGTTTCCTTGAACATAGCAAATTATGATGTCCGTCGCGTTCTCGTCGACAACGGAAGTTCGGCTGACATCTTGTTCTACAACGCCTTTTCAAGAATGACCACTCTTGGCGGTCATCTAAGGCCGATGTGCTCCCCCTTGATAGGGTTTACTGGTGACGCCGTTCCTACGGAAGGAACGATAGCTCTAACTGTGACCGCGGGTCAGCATCCAAAGCAGTCCAGGGCTCTGGTGAATTTCCTGGTGGTAAAGGCGCCATCTGCCTACAATGCAATTCTTGGCCGTCCCGGCCTCAATGCCCTCAGAGCCGTTGTTTCAACCTATCATTTGAAGTTGAAGTTCCCCACTGACAAAGGGATTGAAGAAGCTCGGGGAGACCAGGCGCTGGCCAGGCACTGCTACAATATTGCCCTGCAAAGAAGCGATCAAGCGGACCTTTGTCCAGTCGAAGGGTTGGATGCGCGCGACGACCTCACTGAAGAGAGGGGCGGCCCAATCGAGGACCTAATACCAATTCCTTTGAATGATGGGAATGCGGAGCACGTGGTGTTGATTGGCTCCAACCTGGAGGAGGAGGTGCGGACGCATCTCGTGGACTTTCTCCGAAGAAATGCGGACGTTTTCGCATGGGTCCCGGCGGATATGCCGGGGATCGAAACAGAGGTCATGGAACATCATCTGGCGGTCGATCCTAAACATCGGCCAACAAAAGAAAAAATCCGGAGTCATGCCCCAGAGAGGCAGAAGGCGATAGCCGAGGAAGTGGATAAACTTCTCAAGGCCGGATTCATCAAGGAGGTCAATTATCCAGAGTGGATCTCCAATGTTGTCTTGGTCAAGAAAGCAAACGGCAAGTGGAGGATGTGTATCGACTTCAAAAAGCTGAATAAAGCTTGCCCAAAGGACGCTACCCCTGCCCAGGATCGACCAACTGGTGGACGCTACCTCGGGCCACGAGCTTCTCACTTTTATGGATGCATTCTCCGGCTATAACCAGATTAGGATGGCATCGGAAGATGAAGAAAAGACTGCTTTTATCACTAGTCGCGGCCTTTACTGCTACAGGGTTATACCGTTCGGCCTCAAGAACGCAGGCGCAACCTATCAGCGGTTGGTAAATAAAATCTTCAAAGAACAAATCGGCCGAAACATGGAGGTGTACGTGGACGATATGCTCGTGAAAAGTAGATCTTTCGGAAATCATGTTGCCGACCTCGAGGAAGCTTTTGGCGCTCTTCGAAAATACAGAATGAAGCTGAACCCGACCAAATGTGCTTTTGGGGTAACCTCAGGAAAGTTCCTGGGCTTCATGGTGTCGGGGCGTGGGATTGAGGCCAATCCGGAGAAAATTCGCGCCATCCAGGAGATGGCCGCCCCGCGGTCGATCAAGGAGGTTCAGTGCCTCACTGGGAGGATCGCAGCTCTTAATCGCTTTATCGCGAGGTCGGCTGAGCGATGTTTGCCCTTCTTCCAAACCCTCAAACAGCCGAAGAACTTCTGTTGGACCCCTGAATGTCAACAGGCATTCGAGGAATTAAAGAGCTACCTTAGCTCACCTCCACTACTGGCAAAGCCCGAACCTGGGGAGGAGTTATTTTTGTACCTGGCAGTCTCTCCCACATCCCTCGCGGCAGTCCTTGTCAAAGAAGAAATAAAAATCCAGTGGCCGGTCTACTACATTAGCCGCGTGCTAAGGGACGCCGAGACCAGGTATACTAAATTAGAGAAACTGACCTACGCTTTGTTGATTGCAGCTCGGAGACTCCGACCTTACCTTCAAGGGCACACGGTGACGTTGCTCACCGACCAACCGATCAAAGCGGTTTTGCACCGAGCTGATATTTCTGGGAGAATGGCGAAATAGGCAATCGAGCTCACAGAATTCGACACCAACTACCAGCCTAGGCCGGCAATAAAGGCCCAGGTATTGGCGGATTTCATAGTAGAATGCACCGTCCCTGAGGAGGCCGAACCTGAGCAAAGCAAAATTGACGACCTGAAGACTCAACCGGACTCCTCCGACGAAGAAGCCAGTTCCTTCGATGGCTTTTGGACCCTCCACGTGGACGGATCTTCCAACATGGTGGGCGCTGGTGCAGGCCTGATCTTGACCAGCCCGGAGGGAGTCGTTGCGGAGTACGCTCTGCGTTTCGGATTCTCCGCAACAAACAATGGAGCAGAATATGAAGCTCTAATCGCAGGATTGAGGGTCGCTAAGGAGCTTGGAATAAACCAACTCCGGGTGCACAGCGATTCCCAACTTATAATGGGACAAGTCAGCGGGAGCTTTGAAGCGCGGGAGGACAGTATGGCCAAATATCTTGAGAAGGTGAAGGAATTCACCCCCGCCTTCAACAATTTCGACATCAAGCAAATTCCAAGATCGGAGAATGCCAGAGCCGATTTTCTCTCCAAGCTAGCAACATCGGCTCCGGCCGAATTGCCCAAGGGCGTCCTCTTTGAAGTTTTAAAGCACCCAAGTACGGAAGAACCGCAGCTCGTAATGGATATTGACCACGAGCCCAGCTGGGTCGACCCGCTGATAACCTATCTTAGAGATGGGATTCTCCCCCAAGACGCGAAAGAGGCCCGGAAACTCCGAAATCAGGCATCCCGGTACATCCTCTATGAGGGCAAATTGTACAAGAGATCGTACTCCTTGCCTCTCTTGAGATGTCTCCGACCCTCAGAAGCCGACTACGCTTTGTGGGAAGTGCACGAGGGAGTTTGCGGAAGCCATTTGGGTGCCAGATCCCTATCCCACAAACTACTCCGCCAAGGGTACTACTGGCCCACAATGCATCATGATTCAATCGAATATGTCAAAAAATGCGATCGATGCCAAAGGTACGCCAACGTCCAGAGACAACCTGCTACCGAGCTCACACCCCTGAGTGCCCCATGGCCTTTTGCGCAATGGGGGATGGATATTCTTGGCCCCTTTCCCATGGCGTCCGGTCAAAGGAAATTCCTCCTTGTAGCAATCGACTACTTCACCAAATGGGTCGAGGCCGAACCACTAGCCAAAATCACAGAAGCGAAAGTGCAGGATTTCGTCTGGAAATCAATAGTGTGCAGGTTCGGTTTACCTCGAACACTGATCACTGATAATGGACGGCAATTCGCGGGAGCCAGATTTGCTGAATTCTGTGAAGACCTAAACATCTCCCATAAGTTCACATCAGTGGCCCATCCCCAGGCAAACGGCGAAGCCGAGGTAACGAACAGAACCCTTTTGCAGGGAATCAAGACAAGGCTTGAAAAAGCGAAAGGAACTTGGGCGGACGAGCTTTACCATGTGCTATGGGCGTACCGAACTACCCGGAGGTTGCCTACGGGAGAGACTCCCTTTGCTCTAGCCTTTGGTACAGAAGCCGTCATCCCGATCGAACTTAAACTCCCGTCGGCACGAGTCGTGGCGTTCGACGAACCCCAGAATGCACAAAATCTCAGGGCCAACCTCGACCTACTGGAAGAAAGGCGGGAGATCGCTCAGGTCCGAATGGCGGCCTACAGACAAAAGGTTGCCCGATATTATAACGCCCGAGTCAAGAACAGGACATTTAGAGCGGGGGATCTTGTACTCCGACGAGCTGCTGTCTCACAGCAGCAGGCCCAGGGGAAGCTAGCCCCAAATTGGGAAGGACCTTATGAGATCAAAGAAGTAGTCCGACCTGGGACTTATTATCTTAAGGAGCTCGGAGGGGCCGACCTCCCGCGACCATGGAACTCAGAAAACTTACGGGTATACTACCAGTAATTTCATCCTAATCAAAAAATGTGTGCCCACTTGTCTAGGGACAATTCAAGCAGACGGTATCAAAAACGAGAACGCAATCTTACAAAAGTCGAAGGCCCGGTTCCTTTAGACCGGATGGGGGGAGAGGCCTCACAACGCCCATATGTGCCCCCACAGCCCTGTTAGGGACATGAGGAGAACCTCGCCCTAACTTGAGCAAAGTCGAAGGCCCGGTTCCTTTAGACCGGATGGGGGGAGAGGCCTCACAACGCCCATATGTGCCCCCACAGCCCTGTTAGGGACAGGAGAAGAACCTCGCCCTAACTTGAGCAAAGTCGAAGGCCCGGTTCCTTTAGACCGGATGGGGGGAGAGGCCTCACAACGCCCATATGTGCCCCCACAGCCCTGTTAGGGACAGGAGGAGAACCTCGCCCTAACTTGAGCAAAGTCGAAGGCCCGGTTCCTTTAGACCGGATGGGGGGAGAGGCCTCACAACGCCCATATGTGCCCCCACAGTCCTGTTAGGGACAGGAGGAGAACCTCGCCCTAACTTGAGCAAAGTCGAAGGCCCGGTTCCTTTAGACCGGATGGGGGGAGAGGCCTCACAACGCCCATATGTGCCCCCACAGCCCTGTTAGGGACAGGAGGAGAACCTCGTCCTAACTTGAGCAAAGTCGAAGGCCCGGTTCCTTTAGACCGGACGGGGGGAGAGGCCTCGCAGCGCCCATACGTGCCCCCGCAGCCCTGTCAGGAACAGGAGGAGAACCTCGTCCTGACATGAGCGGGGAGTAAAGCCCGGACTCCTACGGGAGCCGGGTTCCGCCACCAAAAGGTTTCGCCCGGACTCCTACGGGAGCCGGGTTCCGCCACGAAAAGGCTTCGCCCGGACTCCTACGGGAGCCGGGCTCCACCTTCGACATCAGAGCGGCTCCGCCCGGACTTCTACGGAAGCTGGACTTTACTTATGACTTTGATTACAGAAAGACTTTGCCCTACTTCTTGTGAAAACTATGCTGCTTCAACTTCCAGGAGCTTCTTCGAACCTAGCCCCAACTCCAGCGGAGAAAGATCCCAGCAAACCTAACAAGTGGATATCTCCTAACGGCAGGAAAAATCGAAAAGAAGCCCGGCGAAGGATGACCCCACATGAACTGAAAAGGTCGCCGACGGTCTTGGAACGGCATGACACAGGCAAAGAGAAGGAAAGAAGGTCGGCAGACAATTATTTGACACGAGAGGTAAACAAAGTACTGAAATCACTATTTTATTTGATAAAAGCACACGTTACAGGACCCGGCGGGTCAGGAAAAAGAGAAAAAGAAAATACATGTCTCGCAAAGCACGGTTCGGGCAGGATGAACCGGAGGCCGATCCAAGCTGCAAATTCCTCTTCCCGTCTCTGTTCTTCTCAGTCGCATTCTCCAGTGCGTGTAACATCTCTCGCCCCATCTCTCTTCATTCTGTCCCCAAAGTTCCGACCTTAGCGAGAAAGGGGTGGGATTGATCTCCGAAGGCGGCGGGGGTAACAACGGCAGTAACGAAGACCTGTTTCAAGAAGAGCCGTAGCCATGACGGCCGCCACCTGAGACGCTCCGGCAAGGTCGGCATGCGCTACTTCCACCGTCTCCGCAACAAGTTCTACCGCCCCGCCGTTGACCGTCTCTGGTCCCTTGGCCCCGACGGCGTCAAGGATCCCGTCATGACTTGTGACGTCTGTTCTGCCCTCTTGACCGGTATTGCCCCGCCTTACTGCTCCGAAATTCGCGGGCAGAATAGCTTCTACAACAGCCCCCGATATTAAACCCCTGTTGTTAAAGAAATTCTTTCTTGGGCCCTCTCTGAGATGACAAAGATTCTCACCGACCGTCGTCCTCCTCCTTACCTTCCTCCGAGCCCTAATAATCCCCTCAAGAACAGCCTCCAGAGTTGAGGACATGGTGTGGAAACCCTCAGAGAAGGATTGATGGGCAAAAGGCGGCGAGAATTGGCACGAGGGGAGCAAGACTCTCAGGGGAAAAGAAGAACGCCAGGATGAGACCGTGAATGGATCGAAGGGTTTAAATAGCCGGCGGATCCTGGTGCAGTTATGACGGCGAGAATTCCTGGGCCAGATGGTGTGTGCCGCGTGTCGCGCTTATCCGCTTCGTTGCTATCGAGGGTTGACCGCTCACAGATTCCCACAGAGCGACACCTGGGATCGCGTTTCAACGGAGGTTTCGAAAAGACTTTTCAAGTCGCCTTTGCCAAAAAACGGATTCTGACACGCGCACATTAAGTGGGGGCAGCTGCGCACAGGGATCGAGGGGGCAATTTCGGCTGCGCATCTCTCTCTCTCTGTGTACTTCCTTCGCTTGAAATTCAAACTTGGAAGTAGGGGGACTGGTGTTGGGTATAAAATACCCGCGGCCGAAATTCCCATCAGAAAGGCTCCGCCCGGACTCCTACGGGAGCCGGGCTCCACCTCCGACATCAGAAAGGCTCCGCCCGGACTCCTACGGGAGCCGGGCTCCACCTCCGACATCAGAAAGGCTCCGCCCAGACTCCTACGAGAGCCGGGCTCCACCTCCGACATCAGAAAGGCTCCGCCCGGACTCCTACGGGAGCCGGGCTCCACTTCCGACATCAGAAAGGCTCCGCCCGGACTCCTACGGGAGCCGGGCTCCACCGACGGCATCAGCACAGCTCCGCCCGGACTCCTACGGGAGCCGGGCTCCACCGCCCTCAGCAAGCGCTGCTCCGCCCGGACTCCTACGGGAGCCAGGCTCCGCCGCCAACATCAAAACAGCTCCGCCCGAACTCCTACGAGAGCCGGGCTCCGCTCTCAATATCAATCGCTGGTAAGCTCAATCCGGACTCCTATCAGAGCCGGACTTCACCCTTGACTTTGTTTGCAGCAGCTCCGCCCGGACTCCTACGGGAGCCGAGCTCCTACGAAATCGTTCCACCTCCGACATCAGAACGGCTCCGCCCGGACTCCTACGGGAGTCGGGCTCCACCTCCGACATCAGAACGGCTCCGCCCGGACTCCTACGGGAGCCGAGCTCCACCACCGACATCAGAACGGCTCCGCCCGGACTCCTACGGGAGCCGGGCTCCACCACCGACATCAGAACGGCTCCGCCCGGACTCCTACGGGAGCCGGGCTCCACCTCCGACATCAGAACGGCTCCGCACGGACTCCTATGGGAGCCGGGCTCCACCTTCGACATCAGAGCGGTTCCGCCCGGGCTCCTACGGAGGCCGGACACCAACCGCGACCGAACCTCAATCGACAGATCCGCACCCCCTCGGCAGGTCGCGACAACAATCATGATCCTGTTCCAGGTCCTACAGCGGATTCTACGCGGCTCCAGCAGCGGACCCATTACTCCCTGACAGGCTGTAGCAAACGGCCACGATTCTGTTCCGCTCCCTGCGGCAGGTGCTGCACGATCCCACTACTCACTGACAGCTAGCGGCAACGGACGCCGCCCCACTATCCGCAACAGGCCATACGTGGCAGACTATGACAACAGCCACGAGTCTACCCCACCACTCTCCGCAATTAATTTCCCTGACCGTGGGCGGCCCACTACCAGACGGTTGCAGGTGTCACCATCATTCCGTTGCCCCCTCTGCCTATAAAAGAGGACTCAGATACGTTATTTTTTAAGCTCTCTTTTGCCTTATCTCAAAACTCTGCTAAATTCTCCGTTCGAGCACTCCATTCTTGTTGAGGCAGAGAACTGACTTGAGTGTCGGAGGGTCTTGCCGGAGCAACCCCACCTCCGGTTTAGACTTCCCTTGCAGGTCCCGGCGGCGACCGCGGCTTCCTCAACTCCAGCTTCTCCGGCGCAGGCGGATTTCTGCACCAACAAATATTATATATTAATAATATAATTTAATATAAAATTATATTTTTTTCAGATGATACAATAAAATTTATTTGAAAAGCTGAATTAGGATAATATTTTTTTACAAAATATTATATATATATATATATATATATATATATATATATATATATGATATGATTTGATTTGATGATTATCTCCAAAGGACAACATTTCTCACTCATGTAACCTTCATAATTAATTAATTTTTTTTGATTTTTAAATATTTTAATAAAAATATTATTTTTAAAATTTTATATATTTTTTTGAATCTTCTAAATAATTACGATAAAATGTGTGATATATATCCATCTTTAAATCCGTGCCTAATGCAATACGAAGACCTCTAACAGTTAATCAACTCATAATATACGAACGAGTAAAATTATATTTTATTATTAAATAATAATTAATAAAATAGATTTTGAGATTTATTGTATCTCAATTCATTTTACCGGCCCAAGTTCCCTACTAGACTAACATGAACACAATCCATATAGCCATTCAAGCCCATTAAACTGCCAAATTATGGGAAGCCTATTGGGGGGTGGAGCCGCGCGTCATTTCTCCATCTACACCAAGTTTTCTACGTATTGGAGGATGGAAAATACGTTTTCAACAAAAATAAAAAAGGATGGAAAATAGTTTTGCAATTAACCAGTATCAACTGCCAATTAACTACGGTTTCCAAGTCAGGTTCAAACTTGGAGTGCACGATGAGTTTTAAGATTCGTGTCGGACCATCCTCTGGTTCCACAATCGCGCACGGATGTCACGGTGGGCGACCAACGGGCACCTGGACCCCAAGTCGTGAGCGGTGATCGCAGGCCCGCGACGCGAGAGATCTCTGGCCGCCAGAGTAGATTCCACGCCATTTCCCTTTATTCCCAGAGTAAAAGCTCCCATTTTTGGCCTGAAATAGACCCCAACCTTCATAAATATCGTGGAGAAACTCGTTCATCGTTTAATGATCGGGAAATTCATCCCTTTCTCTTGAACGCCTCTCCTCCTTCCCCAAAAAATCCGAAGAAAATCCACCCAAAAAGACCATTTTTGGGGTTAAAAATAGGATTTTTGCAATCCAGGTGGTGTCTCATATTTTGTTGCAATCACTTCGAGTTTCAGAGAGATTTTAGGGAGGCGAGGTTGGATGGGAAGGATGTTGAGGAGTTGCCTGCAGTCGGTGCTGAAGCTGGTGAATTCGGTGATTGGGATGGCGGGGATGGGGATGATTCTTTACTCCCTCTGGATGATGCGGGTTTGGTATAAGCAAAGCGGTGGCTTAGTTTTTAGCCCTCCATGGTTTGTGTGGCCTCCCCCACACCCCCCCCCCCCCCTCTTGTTTCTTTCTGGCTGAAAATTTTCATCTTTAAATTCCTTCTAGCGATTGCAGTTTTCTCCCCTCCCTTTGTCGATTGAAAGGGGTAATCTTGGCGTTGTCCTCCTAATTTTTCGTATGTATTACCACTTTTTAGTGGTTATACTTCAGGATATGCTTGTTTGGGCTGGATATGGTATGTAGAGTTGGATGGAGGAGAGTAGTCCTTTTTACTTTTATACTTAATAAAGTGGATGTCTCGGTAATTCATCCTTGCTGTGATCTCTGATTTCCTCCAGTTTTTAGTGGTAATTTATCCTTGGTATGGCCTCTTTAGAAGTGGGGAGGCATTGTCTTAGTGACCCTATTAACGATTTGCTGGCTAGATTTGGTTTCGTAAGGATGGTACTGTTATGATCTTAGGAGCAGAGTACGACTAACTTAAATCATGGGCTTTTAATGGTATTCTTCAACCTGACATCATATCATGTCCCCTTTCTCATGGCAACACTCCATCCATATTATATGTTCATGGAAGCACAATGGGATTCCCTTAATTAGTTTTGCTTCCTATTAATAGATATTCATGAGCATATATAGCTTTTTTTTTTTAATTTAATATTTGTAAAGTAATAGATACTTATTAGGTATTTTGATATCACTAAATTCATGCACTTGTAAATATGTTGCTTTTCTTTGCTGTATGTGAGGATGATGTCTGGATATTATCTTTTGTTTGAAATGCAGACTTGAACATCCTGATTCATCAAATGCTTGAAAAGGTGGCATTGCCCATATTTTTTCTTTCCAACAATAAATAAGAATATTATTCTAAAACTGTACATCTTTCAGATCGCTAACTTGAAAATTTTAGACATTTGTTTATTATTAGAATATATATTCTTCTATTCATATTCATATAAATTCCTGTTTTTGATGCAATTGTGATTTTTCTGAGTCAGTTATTTACTTATTTTTGACATGCAGGTTTGTTTACACATTTCTTGGCCTAGGAATCTTCTTATGCTTGATAACTTGCTCAGGTCACATTGCTGCTGAAACTGCTAACGGTCATTGCCTTTCATGTGTATCCTTCTGCAAAAGTTTAATTCAGTCTCTTGTTTTATTCCTTTCCTATCATCAGTTGATGCATTTCTGGCATGACTATTATTTCATCCTCCACTTCATCTGAATTGTTAATTCAGTACATTTGGAAATCTTAAATTAAATCTCCTGACAGTTGTCACTCACTACTCCTGCATTTGCAGCTAGTCTTGGATTTCTCACAGGATTCCCAGTAATTTTAACATCAACATGCTTATCCTAGACATCAAACCAATAATCCATACAAAAGTCTAGGTGTGGAATCATTTTATTTTTTGTTAATCTGTACACATGCATAATTGGAGTGTGCCATCTCCGTAGGCAAGCAACGATTTTCCTGTCTCCCCATTGCTAAGGTTATTGAAGAAATCGAAAGGAGTCTGAATATTTTAAAGTCCACATGGTTAATCCTTGCCAATTGATGGGAAGACACAAACTCCACAAGAATGGTCAGTAGCTGAAGATGTTCTCTAGCTTGGCTTTTGACTATTGAAGCCAGTACCATAGCTATAACTCTTCTACATTTGCTTCTTGCACATTTCTTCTGTCAATGTATTCCCATCCTTCAGAGTTTTGCAAAGGCTCTTGTCAGTGCTTTCTGCCTTACCATGCACTTCCTGTTGGAAAAACTTGTATTGGACTTCCTCTTCCAGCATGAAGATGTTTCATAAATAGTTGACATATTTGGAGACCTCGCAACTTTATCTGTGATCTTCTTTCCGCTCCTACCTCTGAAACCTATTCCTGTGTGCTATGCATTTGTATAGCAGTGCATCAGTTCTCAGATGCAGTAGAATTTTGATATTTTTATTAGACTGTTGCCAGCACAGCAACATTTTAGTGGTCTTGCCCATGTATGGAGCAATAGTTTATTTTTTTCATCTTGTCCTCACCAGATGAAATCTTTTTGAAATGTCCCCACATTCGTACCTAGTTCTGTTGCTCGCATTTTGAAGGAAGTCCATTGAATTATTTCCTTTTCCTACATCTGTCTGTCATACTGGATTATGATAACTCTAACTGGATAGGATTGAAAAAATGGAATCAGAATTAGGTGTTGAAAAAATAGCTGTCATCCCACAGCACATCTTGTTCCCATGTAGAAACAAGAAGGGAATCTCGTAATGGGAGCTTAATTTGAGACAAAAGAAGGTTTCAATAGAGCACTTAATCAATGTTGTTGGAAAAGAGATTATATCCACATCTACTCTATGATCATACCCTAAACAAGTACCTGTCCCCGAACATGGGTGCAATTTTTTCCTGGTGGAATGTGCCTCACTCTCACATCACATGTGCATAATGCCCAGCACACTGAACATGACCTTAATTCCAAGAATAGCAGAAATAAAGTCCTCTTACTCCCCTGGTTTCTTCAACCTAGCAATAGTATTTTATCAGTTTACTTGGTACCATGTTTTATGAAAATTTCATTATAATCACCATTTGCATTTCCATGAGTATGATTTTTATGAACATAAGAGGTGTATCTTGGTTACCTTATACGGGTGTGTAGTACATGGTCTTTGTGTTTTTGCTTGTTATGCTGGAGGCGGCAGTTACTGCAGATATATTTCTGAACCGAAATTGGGAAGAGGTATGGATCTCCTTGACTGTCTTATTTTTTAGCTTTCTTCTCTTTTTGGTATATTCTATGTTAGTTATCATTGTCTCAATTTGCTTTGATCCTGCATCAGGATTTCCCAGAGGATCCAACAGGGAAATTTGATGAGCTTAAGAATTTTGTGAGATCAAATTTTGAGATGTGCAAATGGATAGGATTGTTGGTTGTGGCTGCACAGGCAAGTATTTCATTTAGATAATGCATGTCCACATGGCAAACATAATTGTAGTACGACATATAAATGTCACTGCATGAAGACTTGCATGGCTGAAGCATCAATAGATTGTTGCTATTTCTATTTTGTGAAGATGATAGTAGTTATCATGCTGTTATGGTTCTCGAGTTATGGTTAGAAATTTTTCCATGTTCCTTTTGTGGACAGTATGATATAATTCTTTAATCAGTAACGATCAGTTGATATTTTTGTATAGAGCCCATTAATAGTTTTATTATGCCACTTAGTACCCCCTATACTGGCTTTTCTCATGTTCCCGTACAGCAGCAGCAATCTTCTAGACTGTGTGCTTTTTTGAATTTATCATTTTTCCTATAATATGCCAATATTCCTTATGGGTAACCCTTTACTAGGGTGGATCCTAACATCTTATCCACCCATGTTCCCATCTAAGTTTCTTGTGGGCATCATGACTGTGGGATTGCTACTCTGTTATGCATGGCCGTCATTGACCTTGGGGCTGCTTTATAACTGGTTTGTAGTCTGGTGCTTCAAGCTTGTTTATACCCCCTCTCTGTCATGGTTTAGGGCTTCACAAGTGTTATGACCCATACTTTTTTTCTTTGGTTTGGCTGAGCTTCTTGTTTCATGAAATCTTGTGTGGGTGTCTCGTCTTTGTCTACATTTTCTTTTTTTCCTCTTTTTCCCTAAAATCGTGACAAATGAAAATGAAATGCCATCTCACTGTCTACTTTTGTGAAATTCACATCTTTTACTTTTTTCCACACAAAGTTGGTCGAGACTAGTAGTGCTTGCTTCAATTTTGCTAACATGAAGTGTTTTGCCTTAAATTTCTAGGCATTGTCCATCTTCCTGGCCATGGTGCTTAGGGCTCTTGGGCCAGACTCTGGAAGTTACTATGATAGTGATGATGATATTGTACCTGCAAGATTACCCCTCCTGAGAAACCAGGTTCACCACACTTCATACACTGTTGAACCTAATTTGCCAAATAATGATCCCTGGAAAGTCAGAAACCGTGAGAAGGTAAATGTTGCTTGGAATTAGTGGTTGTTTGCTCTCATAATTTCTTGAACTTCTTTGCATCTCTTGTTTTATTTTCTTTTTCCACATTTGTCATGCAGGTTAGCAGGTGAAAGATCTAACCAAAATGCCTCCTTTCCAGAAACTATAATTTTGGCGACATTTAATTATGTTCGGAGGGGGTCTGGAGCTTCTGTATTGTAGTCAGAGATTATAACATGTAGGTGAAAAATAAGTACTGTAAATGACATTGGAAGTGTTGTAGTATATGCACAAATGTTTATTCACATCATTCTTACACAGTAGTAGTTGTATGAAGCTATGTTACAATTATACAGCAAGATCGGGGCACATGCCTTGTTTGACTTATGACTTCGTATGGCAATTTCTGCGAGTTATCAATTGTTGTAGCAGTTCTTTGTGTGCTAATCCTGTTAGGCATGACAGCAGCCTTTGCAGTTTGCATTTCAGCAGCCGAGCTTTCATAAACCATGTTCTGACTCCCATAATGTAGCATGCCTCCAGGCAGCAATCATATGGAGGGGCTGATGGAAAGGCTCAGCCACCAGTTAATGTCGCCGTTATCTTGGAACTTTTTATGTTCAATGATATTTTTGTATTTCTTTTTCTGTTCAGAATAGTTTGTTTTGTGAATCCCACTGATAACATGACAATTAAAAAGTTTGTGGCTGCTCATGTTTGTATTTCATACACCTGTTTCACTAACCATCACCTGTTGATATAATTCTTTGCAAGGAGAATTGAAGATTGCAACCTGACCACATTCCCATGAAGAAGAGGTGTAAATTTACATGGAGTGAGTTCAGAGATGCAGCAGTCAATTCTCTATATATGATGGCAATGCTTATTGCTTGGGCATGCAACTTCACCCAGAGCATGCCCCACAAGGATCTTCATGTGTCGATCAAATATGCGCAGCATAGATGTGGATGGCTGTAAATCTAATATCTTTGTTTGAGATAGAAAATTTGCGAGCCACGTGTGTCAAATGATGACAAAAGAAGGGTACATCATTGCATTCTCCAAACTAAACTTGGATGAGGCCTACTCCAAAAATGCATTCAAGTTGAAGAAATTCCTTGGTAGCTTCCTTGCTGATCGTAGGACAAAAAGAATCTCCACTTGCCATCCTAGATTATATCATGTCATACAAAAAGTTATAGCTACTGTCAACAAAATTAATGCAGCAGTTTCTAATTATCTTTCTTGACATCCCCATTGTTCTTGGATTGCTTTCTCTTCATCCGGCTGAAAGGTCCAATGGTCTGATCCATGATATACATGTAAATCACCTGGCTCCATGATCTGTAAGAGTTGAGGTTCGTGTAGTACTCTGGTGCTATTTCCTTCAACTTGTAGAGCCTGCTCCCTGGTATTCTTGGGAAATCATGGTGCTCATTGTGGTATCCCACGCTCCATGTCATCAGATTTAAAGGTCCATAATATGAGTATGTCTCTTGGTCTGGATTGAAAACATAGTGCTCAGAGATGAAATGCCCTGCCATTGGATGCACGCCACCACCGACAAATGTCGACAGTATAAGATAAGCAAGAGACCTCCAACCCCAGAGATACACCAGCGAGCCATCAAGAGTTAGCTGGATTACTAAATTAATAAATTCCCAGAGACCAGGGGGTTTGGGCTTGAGAAAGAGCGGCCTCAGAGCATAGAAGAAGAGCTGGAAGATGACCCATAGGGATTTGGTGACAATGTTGGTGACAGCATTGGCCTCTACATGACTGGGTATGTCCATATCAATGCCATCGACACCTTGGAAGCGATGGTGTTCCAAGTGGTACTTTTGGAAGGTAATGGACATGGGGACACCAATGGGGAGATTGGCAAAGATTCCTAGCCAACGGTTATAGGCTGGAGTTGAGAAGGCAAGGTTGTGGCTGAGCTCATGGATGGCTAAAAAGAGGTTGTGGTTGAGGAAGGAGCCAAAGAAGTATGCAACCATTAAAATCTTCAGCCAGCTGGAGCTGTGGAGGTAAGTTGCTGTCCATAGCTGAAGAGAAACAACGGCAGTAATCTGTGCCAGAAACAAAGTATACAAATGAATTAAAACTGGACGAGAAGACAAACTGGAGCATGAAATGTTATTTCCACTATCATAGAGTGCAACTGGACAAGAAGACAAACTGGAGCATGAAATAATAATTCAACTATCATATAGTGCAATGAAGAATGCGACTAATATCAAATTCAGCCAAAAACTGAGTCGGAGATGGGACATTTATGACCACGGTACAGCATCATTGTTATATCCTCATCAGAAGAAAAAAAAAGAAAAAAAAAAAAGGTGCAAGCGGTATCTATTGAAGTAAAAAATGGGTATGCTACCCTACCTGATTATCTGTGATCAGAACACAAGGGAATTATGGAATCTCATAACCAAGTAAATGCACTGAAGTTTAAATGCAAACAATCAGGTGTTATGAGAAAAAGCAGCAGGGTAACTGATTGATTAAATAATTTACATTTTCGGACTGCATATCAACTGGAAAACCTACAACGTTTCACAGTCTGAAAACTATTAAACTTGGACACAGATATGCATTGAAATGGAATCATGTTTCTAGAATTCCTAAGCATCACAGCTGTGACATAGTTATATGACACATTTTGTGGGTAGCTTTTTTCAGATCTGGCACATCAGTATATGGAAAATATGTATCAGGGTCTGAGGATATTGATTGAAATGAACCATGGAGTCCTAAAATACCTTATCACTAAGATCTCTTGATGATATATGTGAAGGGATGTCGTGGATGAAGCTGTAATTGGATAATCAAATGCTGATTAATAACAATATATCCAACTGGGTGGGACAAGACATCTTTCCCAGATTTTAAGCATTGGATCTCATATTAGTTTAGCAATATTACACTACTAAATCCAAGAGTAGAAACGCTTAAAGTCAATTACTTGACAAAAATTTCTAAAGAATGGTTTCAGACTGATACGGAACCTATGAGCAACAAAGTAGAGAAAAATAGAAACCTAAATTTTTGGTCTTATACACACAAACTGGAAGAGAAGTCCATCTACTAAAACCAGCTAAATTCAAATCCTCTCACCGACAGAAATCATGGAAAAATATTCATTACCTAGATGGGTCCTATTTTTCCAAAAATTTTCCATGGAATGAAAAGGTCAACATGAATTTATAACATAAACAAAAATAACAATCCCTGTTTTGTTTATCTGGTATTGACTACAAGGATCTTTTTTTCGCCACTGGTTTTTGTCAAAAGACTAAATCATGCTCAAAAGAACTTGTCCTAGACACCTTCTAACTATTCCATTACCTTCAACCAAAATTATGTCCACCTCCTGACTGAGGCCATCTTAAACTTTCTCCACCAGTATTATTGCCTCTCAGACAGATGCTTTAAACTCCCAGCAGCATTCTAACTTTCCTCCCCATTTTACTTTTAGCATGTATACTTGTTCATGCCTGCGCACCTCAACATTCTGATCCATATTGGCAGAAACATAACAAGAAAGGGTGGGAAACAAAGAAACCTTCATTCCTCAATGGTTATTCAATTCTTTAATATGACCATCAAGAAAACCAAACCTTATATCCTCACCTATTTCACCATCATATCATATAGTAAAACCAAAATTGTTTTAATAGATCAGGAAAATACATACAATTCATTTAATTCGAAGCGAACAACGAGACCAATGAACGGATACATCAGAGTAAGCACTGGACAAGCCTCATCTGTAATTCCATCCATCTTCAAGAAACGAAACATTAGAATCGGACCGATGTGGCTAGACACCGTAATCAAATCAATCAAGACTCGACAAAAAAGTTCACCAAGATCCAATCTTTCTCACGGTACAAAGCCAAACCAAGGAAAACAAACAAAAACTCCATCCCATACGAACCAGAACACCAAATCTTGTGATATCCTGACGATTAAAACAACAGTGCATGCAAGCTATACCTTGAGGAAAGCCCAGGGATCGGGGCCGAAGAGCGCTCTGATCTGGGGGTATTCCGCGAGGATTTGCTTCCTCCGGGAAGCGTGCGGCTCGTCGGTGTATGACCAGAAGAAGTCCGTCGCCATCACCCCCTCCTCCCCGTCGCCTCTCTTCTCCCCTCCTCCAACCATCTCCGTCTCGTGCGAAAGAAAGAGAAGGAGAAGGACTACGACGAAAGGAAGAAGAGGGGTTGGATTTCTAGGGAAAAGAAAAGGGTGGAGATTTTAAAGCAATTACACAATGCCGGCCGCTGCCGTGGTTTAAGGAGCGGCGGTGGACGAGAGGAATGCCCAGAAATGGAAAGCATCATGTACGGTTGAGGGTCCCGAGGGGTCGGAGTCTCTTGCGCACCACCGAACACGGGATACAAACGCGCATGAGAAATGGATGGGTGTGGAACGTTCAAAGAGCGATACCCGTTTGATTCGTATAGGATAGGATACAGAGAGAGGATGATGAATATTGCGTTGCCGAGCAATAGGCTCAAGATCCATTTGATTGGGATAGGATAATCTGATAATTTTTAAAAATTATTTATCAAAAAAAAATAATTATTTTTAATTGATAAAAAAATTATTTTAAAAAATAATATTGAAAAAAAAAAATCATGTTTGATTGAAAATAAATTTATATAAAAATATGATCAAATTTATAAATATTTTTTTAATATTTGGATAGTATTGCTATCCTCAATTAATTTTATATAATGATTATAATCATATGACCTTTTGCATAATATAATCTCCATCTTAATTTTTTTGTAAATGCTCTTTATTGAATGAATATAGAAGGATATCAAAATAGATTCAATGATTACATATGCAGTTTTATTAGAAATATTTTTATCAAGTATATGTTACTATCATTCGGAAATTTATAAAATTCCAACCTCCCATGATATTTGTTTTACTTTCTCTCTTCGAAAAATAAATATGAGATCCATCAATTATTTTACCATCTCTTTCTTCCATTTTTCATGCCAAACATGATGAGTTGACATGGAATTCATTTTTTCATACCAGATTATCCCCAACCAATCAGACCTAAGGCATGTAAAAGGTGTCTCCTGAATGATATTGGGGGATCTGTGAAGCTCTCTGCGTCAATTCGATATGGACTCATATAGCCAAAGAGATTGATGGTTTTGAATGGTTGATGGCAGCAAATCTAACGGTCAAAAAAAGAAAAATCAATTTGTAAAACCCCAAAAAAGTAAAGAAAAAAAAAAAAAGCAATCAGTTAGCTCAAGTTTATCAACTGCTCAAACTATAGGAAACATAACCACTGTTGCCATATGTTTATCATGAGACCTTGGAACGCCCATGTGGGTCCAGGAATAATTGATGGGGAGCCCCACTCCCCCATCACATGGAGCCACCATCCAAAATTATTGATGGCCTACGTCGAAATTTTTTTGACGGGGAAATAGCGTGTGTGGACCTTATGCTGACGAGGATGCCTGTCAAACTTGCACACGAGAACACCGCAATTATTTTGGTTTGATGTTTGGAAGACCAATACAGCACACGATTCACGCGGCTGGTTCTGCTGGCTGCCGCGGATGTTTTACCAACTTTTGGAAATCTGAAGGAAGCCATGTGAAGTCAGTTTAACAAGTATGCCAAGATCCGATACGTTTGCAAAGGATGGCAATTGGAGCGTAAACAAATAAAGAGAGAGAGCCTATGTTGCCAACTTTATTCTTCAGCAAGTAGGAAGTCTCGCATTCAAGACCAGTGACTAATATCCAATGACTGATGACAACTGGTTTTCCTCTGTCATGTACCTTTCCCAAGACTAAACAGTCAATATATATAAAATAATCCCATTACTTTAATCTTGCACCGTAACGTTCAAGTGGCATGTGAATGTTTCCGCTGAAAGCTAAACAAAAGATGGGGCTAGGAGACGAAAAAACATTACACCAGAACAAAACAAAGAGGGAGGCTCACTCTCCTTTGGTCTCATCTGGATTCTTCCCTACATCTCATTCTCAAAGCAGAGTCCAGAGGAGGGTTAGGAGGGGAAAAAACATTACACCAAAATAAAACAAAGAGGGAGGCTCACTCTCCTTTAATCAGAATCGGAATAAGTGACTCTCATTCCAACCGTTTGGTTAGGACGAGTCCTATTCCGATTCCGATTTCGGGATGGAATGAGAATGGCTCAACCTATATAAAACTCAATCCCTACTCTCCTCTATGGATTCAATTTTTCATTTCAATTCTGATTCCGATTATAAACCAAATGCTTCGAGAATTTGGCCATTCCAATTCTGATTCCAAGCCATTCCGATTTGATAATCAAGTTAGATTAGATAATCATGAGAAATTGGTTTCAATTAAGAGGGTCCAGTTTGATTGCAACAAAGCAGACATGAAACCCACCAATAGGAAGATAACAGAAGAAGATAAGCTAAGATGGTAACATGTAATTAGACCTAAGGGTCAAGAAATGATGGTAGACCGATCAAGTTCTGATGGATTACCATGCAAGATAGACTGAGCCATGACTCAAAAGACTTGGTTAGACCAAGTTGAGTGACAACCTAAGATTTAGGTCGAGTTCCGGAAATAGCAGGTATAACTAACATATGTATGATCTGTCGAAAAGGGTAAGCCGTAAGCAAAGAAACGGATCGTGCCTTATGTTGAGGAACAAAACCTCAGAAGACGTAAGAGACACAAGTGGTTGCTAGAAACTCTTATCACGACAAGTGGACACATAGATACAACTAACTACAGTAGCTCTCAAAAAAGAGTGGACAGAGCAATAGCTGCCAACAAAGACAAGTGTGCACGTTAGAAGAAAACAATCATCCGGAAGTTAAAGAGATTATGTATAAATATTTCTTTTGATATAAGAATATGTATAAATATTAAATTGGCTAAAGGGTCTCGTTTCAAAGTTGCAATTTTCAACCAATCACTGAATCAATTACCAGTTCATCTTTTAATTTATCTTTATCATTTTTACCTTAGCCAGTACTTGGCAGCTCATGGGTCCTATCCAGGCATTTTAATAATGAAAGTTTTTGAAGGTGGAGATGGTCGAACCTACTATTATTTATCTCCATGTCAATTTGGACACACTGGTTGCATGCCTCTGTATCCATCCAGGCTAGCTCGATGGCCTACTCTGCATCCCGAGGAGAAGGAAGAAAAAGGCAACAACACTCTGGTAGATGCTCTTGGAATAATATTTGAAGCAACAATCCACCTCTCATATTGGAATCAGTTTTTATTATGTATGGTGGAAGAATGTCTGTTCCTAAGCCAGGGAATGCTACATAACAGCTGTGTAACTTTCTTGTGAAATATTTTTGCACTAAAGTAGCACTACTCATTGATCTCTAATCCACAAGATATGTCCACTCACCTGACTGATAAACATCAATAGATATCACTGGGGGTGAAAAAAGAACATAATCCAACTTCCACAGTATCTCATAGCCAAACAGCTCAGTGAAGAAGAGCCAGCAAGAGTGCACCTCCAGCAGAAAGGTCTACTGTAGTTCTAGAAATGAATAACAAGATGCAGAAAGCTATCACCTTTAACAGTCACCCCTTCATATTGAGAAATAAAATTGCTGATGAACCCTACCACCTCACCCCTTCCTTTCATATATACAGTCCCTAACTATTCAGTGGTATCACTATTGCTTTAAATACATGGTAATCAACCACTGCTCCCAATGAATGCCCAGCCAGCTGAGAGTACAAGGACAAAATTCCAATTCATGCACCCATAACACATGAATCCACAAGTCAAGTTTTTACATTAATCTGTTTATCATAATACTGTCAGGTTCTTAACAAAGACCAACTTACAACTGTACAAATATTTACAGCAGCCTGAACACAATATACAGATCGCTTCTCGAAATACTCAAGATCAACAGCTGCTTAAAAAGTAGCAGCAGCTTTAAAGCAGGAATTAGAATATTATCCTTCGGATAAATCAATCAGCCAACAAGCACTAGCTGAAAGAATTGGGAGGTCCATAACAAGGAACCAGAAGACTGCCAAACAGGTCACTTCACATGAGAATCATAGGCATCTAAAACAGAATCTGGGATAACCAGAGGCAACTTATCTATATACATGAAAAGGCGCCTCATATTCTCTCTTGAGATGGTTGCAATGTCAATAATATCTCTGCTATCGGTAAATACCCATAAATCACCTGAGTTTACTCTCTTGAGGCTATCACGGCAGAAGGGGCACGACTGTGATCTTAAACGCCTGCATCCACCGTTCATTTGATTTTAATTAGAACAATATTATAGGTAGAAGGATATAATTCTGCCAAAAAGTGCAAGCATTTGATGAAGCCATATGGTCTATTTTTACCATTCCCTCTTTCTTCTAGTACAAGAGCCAAAATAAGCTAATACATTTTTTGAAGAAATAATGTTGCAACAAAGCAAAGAGAAAAGTTGTATCTCAACAAAGTTGCAGAAATCCCTTCGATCTTGTGTTAAAAAAATTGGGATCGGACAGAAGTTGCATGGATAATAAAATGATATATGTGATTGGGCCCTGATAGGCAATAATGATTATCAAGGCCACAACTGCCACTATTGCATACAATTGTTCAATGCTGTTCCTTGGGAAGTGAAACCTTTGTTTTTTTTTTTTTCTTCTCTCCTTCCCCTCATTATTTTAGTGATAGAAACAATTGACCTGCCTTAAAGTTTTACACATTAATTATTAATTTCATCAGGAAATTATGCCATGCTATTTATCCACATGGTATAAAATTTCGTCGCTTCAAATATTTTATAATATAAATAACAATCTGATCTTGATTATATAATTATTCACATTAATATTGGAGACATGAGACTTTAGGAGGTAGGAGGTAGATGCACTCTAGTAGCAGTAAATGACTTTCATGGATCTATGTGTATTTCCTGAAGAGGAAGAAAGGAAAGAAGAAATTCCATGTAGTGGGGACCAAATTGCTCAGGAGCAGACACTGAAGGAGATTACCAACAGCATGCCTATTAGCAGTGTGTGCTTGGGTAACACAAAGTATCAACCACTTTTTCTGCATTCTTTATTGACCCTTACAAACAATGGAAGTACAGAAGAGTAGATGACTACAAATTTGCTCAACAGAAAGATGAGAATTCAAGTAACATTTAGTCTTCCATCTGCTATTATGTGATTTGTGGCCAGACCCTGTAAACAAAAGAAGCTAAACCAGAAGTCTCTTATAAGTGCTGCAGTAACAGTAAATGAATCAAAAAATAGTGATCTAGCCCTGGCTCTAATGTAATATGACATACGTTGAGGATTATGAGGTTAAAACATGACTTAATCATTGAGGGAAATTGTCTACACATTGCAAGCTTATATGTGTGTTTTTTTTTCATTCACATACAGTATACTCCTATATAGTTCATATTCTAATAGTATCTCAATATGTGCTGATCATTGAGGTTAAATTGTCTACATATTGCAAGCTTATATGTGTGTTTTTTTTTCATTCACATACAGTATACTCCTATATAGTTCATATTTCTAATAGTATCTCATATGTGCTGATCAGGTAGGCTACGGTCTCCCCATAAGCATAATGTATATGTTAACTATTATTTGCAAATATACGATTATAAGTCGATTGGAATGCGTTAACCTCATTGAATTAAATGCATTTTGATATATGTATATGTATATGTATATGTGTGTGTGTATTGAAATTTAAGAAAGGGAGGAGCAAGAAGGGAAGGACTATACCATTCACCGGAAGCATTTCATGCATAAAGCATGAGTGCAGTTGGGCAACACAACCTTGCTGTTTGTCTCCAAGCAGATCCCACATTCTTCCTCTCTTTCAACATCTATCTCTGAGAATTGCCTCCTGTCAATCTTCATCTCTTCTCCTGTACTTCTCCATACAAATAGCTTTTTGCTTTTTATCTTCCATATCAGTGATCCCTTTATGCAGTTGCATCAGAGAGGGAAAAATCACAGCTGCTCATGAACAACAACATAAGAACCAAGACCAAATTCTGATCTGAAGAGAGACTTTCTATGTACTGCAAGCCAATCAATTTACCATAGAATTCCCTGATACTTGCTTTCCTTTCATGGGTTGACATGGTTGTTGTTCCATCTACATAAACCTACATGCAAGAAGTTACTTACGAATGGCACCATTATCATGAAAGAAGCATGCAAGAAGTTCTTGATTATAGATGCAGCATTCAAAACTGAAAAACATGAATCTCAACCTTATATATTAGAATTCTCAGCAAACCGAGAGCCCCTGCAAGGCTACAGTCTGTCCATGCACTAGGAAAAGAAATAAGTGTGCAGCTGGACTATATACATTCGCATTTGAATACAGGCACCATCATATTCCCTTCGGAATTCCGAAGCCCTGCACATGGCAATGAAGCATCAGAAATTACAATAGAATAGAAGCTAGAACTAGAAAACTTGTATATTTGGGTTTTTACTGCTACCCTTTTAATAGTCCAAATCAAAGATGACAAAAAGTCAACTCACTCAAATTACTACAAGAGAGGCCGCAGTCCTAGGAAATAGGATGTGGATGTTGAAAAGCCCACATGCACGTAGCAGTATTTTATGCAGTTATTCCATTTAAAATAGAAGCCAAAAGAGGCAAAAATTAAGAATTACAAGAAAAATTGGTCTTCCCCATTATTAAAGGAATAAAGGCAAGTACAAAAACAACTGAACAACCAGGGAAAGGGAATCTTGGGATTATGTGAACCAGAAACTTCTATACAGAAAAGAAGGGAGCTACCAATGCCGGAGATCATGACGAAAAGGGCACAGAGAAAACTAGAAAGAGGGAGCAGACTATTGTGAATCTAAAACTCATAGTGATCATGAACTTCTTGTCAATTATGAAATTAAAAGAAAAGGAAAATACTGTAGAAGGAAA
>NC_026008.2:42475015-42567031 GCF_000442705.2 Elaeis guineensis | reverse complement strand
ATTTTTCTGGTATTATTATTTTATGAAAAAAATCCTCGTCATTTTCCTTGCTGATATTATTTTTATTATGTTTTGATCGCACGGAGGATGATTGATTGTGGACTAAACTGTTACAGTTTTATTTCATCTTGCTTATAAATGTGGTTAATTTTGTTCAATTGCTCGACATCGTGCAGTTTGATATTCCCAATGACAAGGTTGAGCAGGTTCGGCCAAACAGGCCACCAAAGCAGACCACTGTGAGCAAACCCAAACCTGCAGTACCAGATGTCAAGCCCACTCCAACAACTGATGATTTACCTTGCACATCAGCATAGCAGTTCCCGTATACTTTCTCATCTGATGCCATATACCACTTTCAGGAAGCATGCGATATGGATGCCATCCTCTGGTAGCCTGCAATATTCCTGCATCCCCAGACTGGCCCGTTTTATTGTTCAACTGGGGTTTTCACAACTTGTCTGACTAAAGCTTACATCAGTGGCTGACCATGGAACTCCAAGACCATAAGTTGAACCATTCATTAACTGTGTTGCTGTATTATATCAGTGCAGTTAAATTTTTCTAACTGGCCTTTTCTACATTGCTGGTATTATGGTATTATACGGCTTGTGAATGCAGCATGTTGCACGCCACAAGCATGCACTGTTTTACTGTTACGATTACTGACATCCATAACTCTGGGAGCTTAGGAGAACCTTTTTGGCCCGCATTTATGAGGCTGCATTATGTTCATAAGTAGATGAGAAACCTAGATGTATTCTGAGCCTAGGTTTGCTGATTTGCTACTTCTATTAGAAAGCATGATGATGGAAAGAAATAGCATTGGTAGATTATTGTGAATAGCCATCATGCTGATAACCAGCATCTTTCCCAGATGCACTTATAGACCATAAAAGCCTTACTGAATTTTTCTAGTTTCTGATGCATGTTGGTTTGCAGTACCATCTAGCATTGTCAGACAGGTGGGCATCATTGCAAATCCCATCCTTGAGCTCTAACGCATCAAAGACTAAGTGCCAAAAACCTAAGCATTCAATATTGCACCATCCAGCACCCCTGCATCCATCCACCGCTCTTCCCACAGAAGTCAAATGGCTAATGACTTGGTATCAACGCCATGGAAATTGTCAATAATGTAATTGCAGATTAAATGCAATGAAATGCAACGGGGAAACAGTTCATCATACATTTGCTGAGGATACGCGAAATCATATAGCTTGGCTACAATTAATTATCGTGTATGCAACAGAAAAAAAGAAATGGTAAAATGTGTTGACTACAAAATTACACAATTTTCTGATTTAATGAGTAAAAGAAAACAAGCCTAACCTAATTTGCTCCAAATTAATTGGAAAACCAATACACAAGCAAATCTCAATTGATATGCCCACAAGATTCAGCTCACGATCCATCATACTTTGTAACTATCAGACTTTCGGGAGAAATTTGGAAGGACTCTATATATTGCTAATTATAATGACAAGATTCACATTCAATACCCCTTCATTATAATTAAAAAAAGAATAAATTTAAAAGGGGAGAAGGCAACAAAATGAACAACGCTACTATAAAAATTCCATGATTGAAAATTTGCTCTAACTTGGATAATCCTGCTTCTGGTAACTTTGGAAACAGGAATCGCACATCAATGGCCTAATAAATGCACGTCATCCAACTATAAATATTTGCAGCATTTTAGTGGCGAATGAACCATCTGTTGAATTCTAAACTTACCGTTGTTTTATTTTGGAAAGTCATCATTGGCTTTCTTCACGTCTTCTTTTAACATTCTTTTCACATTACCCGAACAATATCCTGCAAATTTATTTCATGACTTTCTTTTGGCTATCAATAGCCCGGCATGACTCATTTCGCTGGCAACTCTGGAAAAGATAACAGCACTAAATGTCAACCTTAAACAAAGCAATAGACGCCTAGTAGTATGAAACTGGCGAAAGAATTGATTGTAAAGTCTGCATTTCACTTTTCAAGATGTACAACATTGCACTCTCTCCTCGTGGTAGCAGTACCTTCATCTTGTAAATAAATTGCACTGCGTTAAGCAAACTTGTCATATAATTTGCACCAAACATGAATTCAGAGCATAGGCTCTTTATAGTAGACAAAAATTGTCATGATATTGACATGACGCATGGACACAGATTCTCATAATGCATGAAAATAAACACAGTAAGAATACATCCCGTGCTTGACAGATAATGGATTCACAGATCTGAACAATAATCATAAGCAGATCTTAAACATCTCATGTACCAATAATATAATGATTCTCAATCTTATAAACAAATTTACTTTTCACCAAAATTTCTGTTGATGGGCTTCTCAACAAATTCCTTCACAGAAGAAAGGAATTGTATCTTTACTTTTGATGACGAAGAAAATCTCGCATGTGTTGGTGGTATTCCCCTCGGACAACTAACCTCATCTTCTTTGAATCTTCCCACAGCAATCCCCCAATCTCCCTTGCAAAGTCGCATACTGCTTCAAAGATGTCCTGCATATGGATAGTATATCTAAGTAACAGCAGAGGTATGAAGAAAATGCCAAGGTAAGGAAATGGCCATGTCAATTTGACATATGCAAGATACATGAATTAACATGCTGAACTTGTCAAGAAAATGCCAAGGTAAAGAAATGGCCATGTCAATTTGACATATGCAAGATACACAAAGAAACATGCTAAGATTGTCACCTTTGATGGAAAATCTTCATAAAGATGTGAAGGAATCATCTCAACCCTATTTCGATCAGTTTCCCACAATCTAATCTGCAGAATGATATCTTCCAGTTTGTCACATGAACGGTTCAGGGAAGCAACTATGTTTGTCTACTACAATAAAAGAAGCAACCTGGAAACTTGAGACATTCTTAGTTCCCAGGAATCATGTGGTATAATATATTGACAAGTTTAACTACACATTTGAAAACCCCAGTTTCTAACTGAAAATCTTTTCTTTTTTTCTTACTGTGAAAAAGCACCTGATCTGTGACGTTCTCTGGGACTGCTGGTGTCTTTGTTGCGACCCGAGGATGAACATTCTGCTGAAGGAAAGAAATAATCTGAAAGAAGACAGGTTAAAAGAAAAGTGGTGAAGAAGATGAGACAAATATAAAAACTTGATTCGCACTTCCCAATTACTGGATATCTTTATTCATACCATCTGTAATAAAAAGTAATATAATAAAGTCACCCTGTTTATCTCTTTGGTTTTCAGGTTTTCAGGGAATCATAACTACCTAAAACATAACTAATGGATAACAGCAAATTAGAAAAGTAGAAATATAGAAAAAATTGCAACCAAATAGAGGGGACATAGCAATGCAGTTGGAATCAGGAGACTCCTCAAGTCATGAGGATTAGGGGCTAAGCAACAAGTTCATATATTACTTTGGTTGCAAGGGTATAGAAAGGTTATCAGATAACAGTAATTCTTGCCTGCTCTGCAGTAATGCCATTCTCAAAAGCATTATAGAGACTTTCTTTTGTTATAGCTCCAACAATCAGGTTAGGAAGTTGATATTCAATCCTGCAGTTTAACAATACTAAAAATTACCCCAACACCAGTCAATAAAAATATACTGTATATACTCTTTTAAAGGCAAAAAGATCCTCAAATTCCTAACTGGCAATGCTCACAACAGTGACATATACTGACAGGCTAGCGAGATCAAAAAACCTAAGTTAATGTTAACTAAGTTTTGCTTAGAATTAACCAATAGGCATGCACATGGACACACACACACACACACACAAATGTACACATTAAAAAGACTGGCATGATATAAGAGGATATGTTTTATGTGCACACAATGCATTGTACATGCAAAAGAAGGTCATTAACACTAAAAAAAGCACCCTTGGTTGAAAAATTGCCCCCAATAAATATAAGAAAAGTCCCATGTACCTTGAAAAGAGGCGTAGAATCTCACAGTGTAATTTCGATGAAGAGTAGGCATACATCCTGAAGTTTGTCTCCACAACTACAAAACCCTGTGAAAGGATAACATACAAAATAAAGCCACTACATATGTACTGCTATCTATTTAGTGACATTCAAAAGCAACCAACTCCAAAATTGACCTACTCATCACAGCAAGCTCTAGATTATCTTGCAGATGACAGATGTCCATGTTAAAAAATCATGTAATATGCTAACTTGAAAATATCAATAACATGAACTAATAAACTTTGAGATGATACAGCAGGTACAACCATAACCAATGAGATTCAGACAACTACTTCAGATTGGCTTCACAATCTTTTTTCACATATTTCCTGATAAAGGCTATTCAGAAGTTCCCGTTAGGTTAGATTAGGTCTTCCCTCCTATTTCCAGATGCTTTGGAAGAAAACCTAGTTACACCACTTATAGCAAACTGTAAACTTATTGAAACTTAGACCCTCCTATTTCCAGATGCTTCGGAAGAAAACCTAGTTACACATTGAAACTTCACTCCACATGCCTTACCATTCCAATCAATTAGGCATCATTTTTATGCTTTAATTTTGCAACACTACTCCTTAGTTTATTCATTTCTAAGTACATCTTTCATAACCTTTTCGTACAGCTGCCCAGGTAATCTCACCTGTTCATTTCCATAAGTTTGGTGTACAATGACGTGCATTATGAGGGCCACAAAATTATGTTACTTTCTGTCAGGCATACAACAATCACAATGTTGCTGACAGAGTGCTCACCAACCTACACTAGCTATATATAGTAATCATGTACCGAGAAGCTCCTGCTCGTGTGGTATATATGCATGCCTGTAGCAAATAATTGCAAAATATGCTCAATTCCATGTCAAGATGACAAGGTTTGATGATTATGGCTACAACCCTATAGTATTGCCTAATAAAAACCGTATTGCTTTTGCAGATTCTTGTCTGTGAGCTGCTGCTGTACCCACACTCTTACTTTCTGTTAATAAATTATTACATGTCAAGAATTGTGGTACCATTCTTCTTTTTCTTCTTGAAAAGACTATAACAATAGAGCATGCATGTTCTTCAAAGTCATAGAAAATGAAACCTCTTTGCGTGATGATGAATCTGATAGGCTCACTGAAAGATTAGTAGCCAACTTAGTAGGTATGAACCAACTTTCCTTTCTTCCCTGCAACATAAGAAAATTTATGAGTTCAAATATGTGGTTCATAAAGTTAACTTATTACCAGCAGAAGGATTTATCAGATGGACAAATAACATATTCACCTGTTGAAGTTTGACTAATCCCAGGTCTGCAAGGTCTTTGATAGCATGTTTTTGAACATCAGTTAGGGTATTTAAATTATATGCCTATAGCATCACAGAAATTAGCATTACTAATTAATCAAATTGAACTTGTAATACCAAAAAGACAAAATAGCTATAATGAACTGAAGACAATTTTTCAAAAATGCAAATAAATTGTCTGGACAACTGCATAGCACTTTTCTTCTTTTTGCCCCCTTCTGGTCTAGCTCAATGGTTCCCAATTGCCAAAGCCCATATTGGCTGGATATATTCTTTTTTTTAACAATATGATTTGGTATTCAAAAAGAATATCCATAAACATCAAAGCTGAAATATCTTAGCCAATATCAAAGTCCCATATCTTAGCAGAGTGAGTTCAGCAGGCCTAGGTTAAATGTACTAACAAATGAAAATTGAAAATAATGAGAAAATCCCAAACAACAGCAACGTACCTAGAAGATCATCTTTTTGAGCATGCCTAGCTAGAATATTTTTAGTTTTGCGCACAAAAAATATTTGTTTTATTTATACAGTGTGAAAATTCATTATTCTGACAAAAAAAAAAGATTATAGAGGCTCATTGATATTCACTGAACTAGCAGGAAAAAATTATCAAGAAAATGTGCTATTATGCTATTGATTTGTTTATGATGAATAATAAAACTAAGTTTGTTCTAGAAAATAGTTTCAGAATTAAGGAAAACTCATCTGATACCTCTCCAAGGGTATGAAAACTAAGCTCTAGGAGAAAGCATATTAAATCCGTTGGATCCACTCCACGATCCTATACCATGATAAAAGAAAACTTCTGAATGAAAACTTTATGAGATAAATAAATAAATGAATGAGTTTTTGGGGGGCAAGATACATAATATGTAATTGATACCTCAGAGGAAGAGATATATTCCCTTATTATGTACCAAAGTTGTGCATTTGTATCCATCAGCTGTTAAAGAAGAGAACGGGAGCTAAAAAATGTGAAATGCTAATATGCCAATAAAGTTTAGAGAGAGACATACAAGGAACTGGAAGCCATTCTCTGTTAACTTTGGAGCTTCATTTTCCCTGCAGATATGTTACATCAGCATTTGCAAGTATTCAATTCATCTGTAGATGTAATGCATACTTGTAGATGTTGCAGAGCACATGCAGCATCAGAAAAAGGAGATATCAAAGATTAAGAACCTTGCGCTCAAAAGTCCTCGCTGGAAAACTCTCATCAATGATGAACTGAAGCTTGTTAATCTTTCCGCTTGAGCTGAGTTTATAAGTTGCAACAAGAAGCACTGCAATTGCCACGAGATGAATCCAGAAAAATACTGTAAGCAACTCCCAGAATTTTTTGAAGCAGAGAATAATTTTCATTAATCCATAAATGGGTATAGGTAAAGCAAGTAAACAATACAAAACACTACTGTTAGACATACATGGTAACAAACAATTTAAGAAAACCTAGTGCCAGAGTAGCAACCTCCCATTGTTCTAGAGCGTAGGCCTCTAGATCCTCCAACGTTGGCAATCTCACAGTGACACTTAAGGGCATTGGCTCTCTCGGTAAAGTTCCACTGCAATTATAAACATGCAAATTAAAATAAAGATTTACCATATTGAAGATTATGATTTTCAGAGTATGCAAAAGCTTAGGTTGGTATTGCTAAAATATATATGACAATCTTATTGAAGACCATATATATTATGATGCTACTACTTAGTAAGGGTATTAGATACACGAATAAAGAAGAACAACAATGTCATCCTTTCTGACAAAATAAAAGCTTGAATTTGTTAGAGACAGTGTCATCATACATCTGCATATATTTGTACAAGTCCACAACTATTGCTGTGTCTCATAAGCACAGGAAGTTTGCACCTTGTAACCGGACAACCTAAGCTACTGCCACACAATTAAATATATCCAATATACCCCCCCCCCCTCTTCTTTGTGAAGCCATAGATTTTTTTCACCAATGGAGAAGCAATAGGTGTCACGGGATACAAGATGTCTTGACAAATGAAATGGCATTAAAAAAAAAAAGGCAGGTTTTCCATCAAAATACTGACCCTCTGTTTGGACGCTGGTTCCTCACAGAGCTCCTATTTCGAAATAGGAAGCACTTCCACCTAAAGGTGTTTCAAAGTGAATCTGTAGGAACTCATCAACATACCATTCTTGTTGTCCACTTCTTGAGTAATTATCTCAACCTCTAGTTTGATCTTAACAGTAGAAGCTGTAAACCTTTATTAACCATTAAATTTTAAGCTAAAAAGAGAATGGAAAATCCATGCCGATCATGTGTGGATCATCATCAATCTAAAATTTTATGATTTTCAAGGAAGTTATGTAACAGGAAAACAGACTGTAACAGTTCACTATGGCCAGGATAGCTAAAAATAAGAACAGGCCCAAAAGGCGTGACAAATGTGTGTCAATGGCCCCCTTCCCATAGCAAAAGAAAATTTGGGTGCGTGAACATTTTCAGCAATCTAATATATATATATATATATATATATATATATATATATATATTAAAATGGAGGCCTCTACGTTGGTAGGGCCTCCATTTGCCACGTTGCAACAATGCAGAGGCCTTCGTCTGCCACGTCGCAACTCTCATGCGGAAGTAGTAGGGGCTCAGCAAGATCCTCCTATAGCCCGCTATCACCCGATTCAGCACGAGCCCGATGTTCTTCTTCAGGGCTTCTTTTTACCTCTAGGTTGGTTGGCATCGGAGGAGGTCTCAAGGGCTTCCGTCAGCAGCTAATGCGGATTGGCAGAGGGGGGTGAGTCTCTCAAAAAGAGTGGAGGTTATGTGGGGAGAGGAAGATGAGAGGATGAGAGGAATGGGGTTGGGTTTGGAGAAGACAAACAAGGGTTTGGTTGTTAGGGAGAGGATTTGGTGTGATGTGGGGGGAAAGGTGGTTTGGGGATTAAGAGGGCTCAGGTTGCTGCCTTGAATTGAAATGGGGAGCATTTTGATTTGCTCCACTCTGCCATTCTTCTCATTATTAAACATGGGTCCAACTAAAATGAGGACAAATTGCATGATGAATATCGGAAGGCAAGAAAAGAGAACATAGCTGATGGTCTTTCTGTTCCATCGTTGGCTCAAAGAGTCTGATTCCCTCTTCTACAAGGCGGCATGGAGAAAGAATGCAATTATGAAAAAAACAAAGAAAAGGCCAGGGATTGGGGTGGAAGGCCAGGGATTGGGGTGGAGGGTGAAGGAGGGGAGAGCGGTTGGGTTGCTAACAGGCTGTCTCCAGCTGTTGTCGGGTTCAATAATCGGGATGGAGGTTTAAAAATCCAACCCAGCCTAGGTGGCCTCTCGGCCCACTAATTTAGACTCCATTGATTATGCTTGCTTTGTGTTGGTCGATAATCATTCAAGAGCTTATACCTATCAACCTGTCAAATGGCATCTTCAATGAACTATTTAAGTGCAAAGATTTTTACTTAGGAGGTCATTTAGGAAGAATTTGCAACTATCAAGAATTTCTCATCAAAATTTATTTTTTTAAGCTTATATTGTGAACCAATACTAACAATTAATAAATTTGTTGCAAAATTAATTTTTTATTGGTCATCTTATACTCCAAAAACTTCTTGCAATGTATGTTTCTAAAAATTCATCTTCTTTATCATATTTTTATTCTAATACGTTTTATAAATTATGTATGGTGGAGGTATTGCAAAATATATTATAGCATATCAAAAGGTGCACATAAAATTCTATTGCGACAAATGAAATCTTTTCTAATATGTGATTGTATGGTGATGGTAGTTTCTATAGTCGAATTCTCAATTCTAGAGGTGGTGCAGGCTTCTGCGTTGGCACAACCTCCATTTGATACATGTAAGCCTCACCGCGACAATACAACAAAATCCTTATTTTGAAAAAAAAAATATGATGGAAGGATGAGTCTGATCGGGACTCATCTTCCTCCAGATTAGGTAATTAGGTTTCAATTTCTGGCTCACTTACTCAGAAATCCCTCCTCTCCCATGATGCATCATCGTTATCATTGCCATCACAAGCTCTTCCTCTTCCTCCATAGCACCAATGAAGGACGATAGATGGTGGACGGTGGAAGACGACCAACTGCACCAAGTATGCCCTCTACCTCTCTTTCTTATTCTCTCTCTCCCCCCCTTCGGTCCTGCTTTGCTCTGTCTGCTCCCAGTGCTAGCCGTGGGAGCCCGAAGGGCAGCTCGCTTCTCCTTAGTGAATCCCTTGATATAGGGTTTTGGTTTTTTCTCTTTCAATTTCCATATGTATTTGTCTAGAAAGCTCAAGATGTGGTCCAGATTTCACAACGAGAAGTTCCCCGATCAGTGGATTATATGATCAATTTTTTTATTATTTTAATTATTTTTGAAATACATATAGAATAGATATAATAGACTAGATAAATAAAATAAAATATTTTTTTAAAAAAAAAATTGCATCCCATGCATGGCATGAGGTTATAAGCTAGTTTATTATATGAAAATTATGCAGAGTTGCTGCTTTTCCTCCCCCCCACACCCCCCCCCCCGGTTAAGGAAAGTTGTTGCTTGAAACTATTGAGCTTTTTACTAAAGATTCAATGTACATGTATAAAGGTCACTTCGAATGCTAACTATTGGATGTAGAAATATAAACATATGAAGCTGATTCTCATGCTTCAAAAAGCAGATGAGTGCATCATATATTTTGAGTGCAAAACAATATTAACAAACATTCAAATCTACCTATTTTATTAACAAGCAACAACTAGTCAGCTACAAAATGTTCAATATACAAGTCTTCAGCATTGAAACTATGTACAAAAATCAAGCTTGATATTAAAAAAATGCAACATCCACAGTAACTTACCCAAATACCAAGTATTTTTGCATATTACTCTGGAACTTCGTGTTCATCTTGTAACTGGTCTCCTTTTTTCTGTCAATACATTGTGATAGATTTAGAAAAGAAAAAAATTGCATTAATCTGATGTTGGCAAAAACTATCCCTTAATCAATCAATTTATGCACATTGTAACTGATTATATGATGTGACGATAAGTATTACCCTAATGCCAGATGCAAAGGAAGAGTGAGCAAATTCAGGTGCAGGAGCGAGAATACAACAAATTCCAAATTGGAAAACCAGGAATACCAAGAAACCATCTGCACAGAGTATTTTTGTGTTATGTATATGTTGCACAAACTTACATGGCTAGTTTTATAGGTGAAAATGTATTGGCACTTGGATTCATTTCAATATTTCAGGATTCTCCGCAACCAAGACACTCAAAAGCTAATATATACTTGAAAAGAATATAAGAAAAGAGAAAAAGAAAGAACACTTTAATTTGTTTTCATGTAACATGCACCAGTTTTTATTGTTTAGAAAAAGGTAAAAAACGCATTGGGAAGAAGCATATGTATATGCATATTTATGGTAGATCTATCAAACTCTCCTCCTTCAATGGTAACTTGATGCCGAGTTCCAATGCCTGACATTATTCTTTTGGTAGTTCTAATAAGCTTTTCTATTTCAAATCAATGTCACATTGCATTATACATAGTCTTGATAGAAATACAAAAGAACGAAATATTTCTAATAAGCTTTTCTATCTCAAAATCAATATTACATTGCATTATACATAGTCTTGATAGAAATACAATTGAATACAACTGATGCAAAAGAATGAAATGTTTCCATTAGAAAGCAAGACCAGGAATCAGTGTCGGACTCTAGAGCAGAAATGATGCCCCATGTACAATATCTGAGTAACAACAAGTATTTCACTCTGCACAGTAAAGTTTCCGGTGTTCAACACAGATGATAAAATTACTTATTTAGATTGAATATTTGTGAATGCAAATAAATTATTCATTACACATAAAGCATTTTTTTTCTGCAAGAATTGCAGAGCCACAAATCTAATAATGATTGTACATCTTGCCCTTAGAAATAGTGGCAACTTGAGGATAGAGTAACTTTCAATTATGGTTTGAATAATGACATAGAATGAATTTTCAAGAATTAGATGTACTGTACCTATCATTGACTTCAAGGAAGACTCTCAGCTGAAGTAACCGATCAATTGACACTTTGTGCTTGGAATATCCATCGGCAAGGAGCCATTCTTCCATTGACTTGGCTGTTACAGGGGAATCAACGAATAGCATTTGCAAAACATACTTCTTAGCCAGAGGAGGCAAAGACCTTGGCACAAAAGAACATCAGACTCAGTTTGATGTTCGCCTAAAAATAAGGAACAGAGCAAAAACTTTTGGTAACATCCATGCCAAAATTAGAAGCTCTAGTTTGAACTTCAGAAGATGAAGAAAATAACAAGTCTCGGAAGGAGGGAAATAAAAAGAATGCAACTTAGGTTTAAATAAAAATCCAAATTTGAATTAAGAAGTTAAATATTCATCATTGGCACAAAGCCGTTTTACAAGGAAGATACCTTGAGAAATGACACCAAGACTTATATTTTATTGAGCTGCACCTCATCAGCCATGGCTGCTTCCAACCTCCTGGAAGTGACTTCTGAACCTCATTGGCTAAAGTCACCTCTTATGAGTAAGAGGCTATACCGTAAGTTTCACAAGTTACTTGACAAATGTGCTCCCAAACACCCAAATGAGAACTTACAGAATCAACTGATTTTATGAATCCAGGAAAACAAACAATTACACTCTTAAAGACATGATGATGATGTTTCTTGTTAAGGAAACATTTCAAATATCCAATCATGTTTGCTTTAACTACTAATCCTTTGTAAATACACTTCTGATGGAGGATTGCCAGGTTGTAGAAACTTCGACACCTCAACCACCATTCCTTCCTATCTTTATGGGAGCAGTTATAGCATTTATCATGACAACCAAATGCGTACAAACATTTAAATAGATAAATAGAGAAACTTCCTGAGAAACTCGTGAAGACATGTAGTGAAGCGCATCATGCTCACACTCACAACTCTTGGTAACTTTATCCACACACATGCATGTTATGATAACGAATAGTCCCAAAAATAACACGATCAATATCCCCATAGCCCTAGTTTCGAAGAAAATCTTCAGGATCAAGAAACTCCAGACCCACTGATACCCTTGCTATCAAATTCCTCGTTCCTTACGACTGCATAAATAACCATACACGAATCACTACATTCTTTTTCATAAAACCTGGATGCTCCAGGACCTCAAAAAGGGCAATTTTAGTGAAGAAAATCAGGAGAGTGGCGACTCTTTCTCCAAGAACGCTTCAATCTTGACAAAGGAATGAAAATCCAAGCAAGAAGAAAGTAGAGGAATGCGAGTACCTGAGGACGGCTTCACAGATGAAGGTGCTGCCATAGAGCTTGTCGAGTTTCATGGCCGGCAGTGCTGCCACCATGTCCATGAAATTCTTCGCCACAATCCGCACCTCCGGCATCTTCACCTTCTTCAATCACTGGTGAAAGATTAGGGTTTAGGTTTTTAGCTCTCCGCTTCCTTGATTTCTCTTCTTGTCTAACTTCACAGAGGGTACATTGGGATTGGATCGTATCAAGTGATCATCCCCTCAAGATTATAGGGCTGCTGGAAGGGAACAGACTGCAGTTATATCTTAAATAGTAGAATGCGTGCTTTGGAAGCTTATATGTGAGATCCAATATGGTAGAAAAAACTTTAAAAAATTATATAAAAAATAACTTACTTTACATAATTTCAATTTCAAAATAATCCTAACTGGATTACGAAGATTCAAAATATTTCTACAAGAATTCTAATTAAATATTTAAAATTTGCTAGATATTTTATATAAAAATGATTTCAAAAATTTTTGAAAAAAAAATTATCTTAGTATATATTAATTATTCTGATGTCTTCTTAGTGCTAAAAGTTTCATAAAATTATCTTGAACATTTTTTTTTTTTAGCAACCATGTATATCTAATTCATATGCATTATAACTAGCATACAACAAATGTAGATATAGTTATTGTATATCCACACATTATTGCTATAGAGTAAACCCTTCATCAAACAGCTAATAAAACATTTGGTGCTTTAAACTATAAGTTATTACATATTAATTTTTTCAATTTTCTCTAATATCTCATCACCATGTATCTTTGTCTTTGAATTCATAGTTTTTACTTTTCTAAAAAAATAAATTGATTGATTTATGCTTAAACTAATTGGGTAAGTTATGCTTCTGACACAAATGCAATGCAAAATGTTTAGTGAACAATCCTACTTTCTGGATTCAGCTCAGAAAAAACCCCTAGCCATCATCTAAACTTCCCCATTCAGGCCCTTTAAGCCTGCCAGACTAGGATAAGAACACATTTATAATTCCTAGGAGGTGTCATCTGTCATGGTTTGTCATATAACTGACCGGATTGAGAAAACCAGTTCACAAGGCAATATGTCATCAACTGACAGTCATGACCTTCTTAGAAGAAACAGGTAAAAGTTTTGCTTAATCACATGTGGAAGCTCTTTTAAAATATCTATCTGACCAGAAAGGTATGAAAAAAAAAGGAATTGTGAAGATACAAGGAAATCTAAGATACTCAAATGTGAATATAAGTCAGAACTTCCTTCCTCTTTTCCACCACCGATCTCTCATCAAGTCTCCCAATCGTGGGCAAATTGGCGGTCGAGATGATGATCTAGGCCAGCAGCCACCAGTTGAGGACCCGTTGGTAGGCCACCGATGAGAATTAGCTGAGGAGCCGGCATCCAGCTTCTGCCGCCTCCGCCGCTTGAATCGGGAGGAAGAGGAAGACGAAAGGGGCAGGTTTTGGGGTTTCTGGTTCCAAACCGAAACCCGGATTCGCAAACATCATTCCGAGTATCCCGATTGAGACTCAGAGTGGAAAAAGTGGAGGAAAAACCAGAGGAAAACATAGCAAAAATCAACGAAAAAAAGTGGAAAAATTAAAAGGCAAGACTTTTTCCCTTCTTTTTCTTTTCATTTTTTTCTCTTTTTTGGAGATCTGTGGGGAGCAAAGCACCTGAAGGAGATCGGGGGGAAGGCCGACGCCGGTGACGAAGACGACGGCGGAGACCGGTGGGAGGTGGCGGCGAAGGGAGAAGGGAAGAAGTCGACGTCTCTCTTTTTCGGAGATCTGTGTGAAGAAAAGCACCCTTGAAGGGGAAGGCCGACGCCTGTGATGATGGGGAGGAGGCGACGGTGGAGACCGACGGAAGGTGACGGCGAGCAGAGTGGGGAGGAGGTGGCCGTCCGCAAGGGCTCGGGAGAGGTTCCAAGCAAAAAAATAAAAATAAAATAAACGGCGCTGCCGCTGCATGGGGGGGGGGGGGGGGGGTGGGAAAAAATCATCGTAGAGAGACGCATGGCGCGGTAGGATAGCTCTGGACTCCATCTATCCGCTCATCTCGTAAATAGACGGATAGATGAATGGAGAAGATTAAAAAAATTATAAGGTGAAAATAGAATAGAGATGTAGATTTTTAAGATGTCCGATGACAGCATAAAAGCAATACGTATGATTTGGGCATGACATAGGCGTTCATCACCATCTTTTCTTTTTTTTTTTTTTTTCCTTGCTATACTTAGATCTAGCCAAAGACTGGTACGGTGCACGACGATGAATATATAAAAATAAATTTATTTTAAATTTAATTAAATTTAAAAAATTTATATATAAATAATAAAATAATATTTATTTAAATTTATAATATTATTTAATATTTTTAATTATTTATATAAATAAAATTTAATTATAAAAATATAATAATATTATATATTAATAATATAATTTAATATAAAATTATATTTTTTTCGGATGATACAATAAAATTTATTTGAAAAAGCTGAATTAGCAGCACTCCAATATTTTTTTACAAAATATTATATATATATATATATATATGATTTGATTTGATGATTATCTCTGAAAGATGGACAATATTTCTCACTCATGTAACCATCATAATTAATTAAAATTTTTTTGATTTTTAAATATTTTAATAAATTTTTTTTTTAAAAATTTTATATTTTTTTAATCTTCTAAATAATTATGATAAAATATGTGATATATATCCATCTTTAAATCCGTGCCTAATGCAATGCGAAGACCTTTAACAGTTAATCAACTCATAATATACGAACGAGTAAAATTATATTTTATTATTAAATAATAATTAATAAAATAGATTTTGAGATTTATTGTATCTCAATTCATTTTACCGGCCCAAGTTCCCTACTAGACTAACATGAACACAATCCATATACAAGCCCATTAAACTGCCAAATTATGGGAAGCCTATCGGGGGGTGGAGCCGCGCGTCATTTCTCCATCTACACCAAGTTTTCTACGTATTGGAGGATGGAAAATACGTTTTCAACAAAAATAAAAAAGGATGGAAAATAGTTTTGCAATTAACCAGTATCAACTGCCAATTAACTACGGTTTCCAAGTCAGGTTCAAACTTGGAGTGCACGATGAGTTTTAAGATTCGTGTCGGACCATCCTCTGGTTCCACAATCGCGCACGGATGTCACGGTGGGCGACCAACGGGCACCTGGACCCCAAGTCGTGAGCGGTGATCGCAGGTCCGCGACGCGAGAGATCTCTGGCCGCCAGAGTAGATTCCACGCCATTCCCCTTTATTCCCAGAGTAAAAGCTCCCATTTTTGGCCTGAAATAGACCCCAACCTTCATAAATATCGTGGAGAAACTCGTTCATCGTGTAATGATCGGGAAATTCATCCCTTTCTCTTGAACGCCTCTCCTCCTTCCCCAAAAAATCCGAAGAAAATCCACCCAAAAAGACCATTTTTGGGGTTAAAAGTAGGATTTTTGCAATCCAGGTGGTGTCTCATATTTTGTTGCAATCACTTCGAGTTTCAGAGAGATTTTAGGGAGGCGAGGTTGGATGGGAAGGATGTTGAGGAGTTGCCTGCAGTCGGTGCTGAAGCTGGTGAATTCGGTGATTGGGATGGCGGGGATGGGGATGATTCTTTACTCCCTCTGGATGATGCGGGTTTGGTATAAGCAAAGCGGTGGCTTAGTTTTTAGCCCTCCATGGTTTGTGTGGCCTCCCCCCCCCCCCTCTTGTTTCTTTCTGGCTGAAAATTTTCATCTTTAAATTCCTTCTAGCGATTGCAGTTTTCTCCCCTCCCTTTGTTGATTGAAAGGGGTAATCTTGGCGTTTTTCCTCCTAATTTTTCGTATGTATTACCACTTTTTAGTGGTTATACTTCAGGATATGCTTGTTTGGGCTGGATATGGTATGTAGAGTTGGATGGAGGAGAGTAGTCCTTTTTACTTTTATACTTAATAAAGTGGATGTCTCGGTAATTCATCCTTGCTGTGATCTCTGATTTCCTCCAGTTTTTAGTGGTAATTTATCCTTGGTATGGCCTCTTTAGAAGTGGGGAGGCATTGTCTTAGTGACCCTATTAACGATTTGCTGGCTAGATTTGGTTTCGTAAGGATGGTACTGTTATGATCTTAGGAGCAGAGTACGACTAACTTAAATCATGGGCTTTTAATGGTATTCTTCAACCTGACATCATATCATGTCCCCTTTCTCATGGCAACACTCCATCCATATTATATGTTCATGGAAGCACAATGGGATTCCCTTAATTAGTTTTGCTTCCTATTAATAGATATTCATGAGCATATATAGCTATTTTTTTTTAAATTTAATATTTGTAAAGTAATAGATACTTATTAGGTATTTTGATATCACTAAATTCATGCACTTGTAAATATGTTGCTTTTCTTTGCTGTATGTGAGGATGATGTCTGGATATTATCTTTTGTTTGAAATGCAGACTTGAACATCCTGATTCATCAAATGCTTGAAAAGGTGGCATTGCCCATATTTTTTCTTTCCAACAATAAATAAGAATATTATTCTTATAAAACTGTACATCTTTCAGATCGCTAACTTGAAAATTTTAGACATTTGTTTATTATTAGAATATATATTCTTCTATTCATATTTATATAAATTCCTGTTTTTGATGCAATTGTGATTTTTCTGAGTCAGTTATTTACTTATTTTTGACATGCAGGTTTGTTTACACATTTCTTGGCCTAGGAATCTTCTTATGCTTGATAACTTGCTCAGGTCACATTGCTGCTGAAACTGCTAACGGTCATTGCCTTTCATGTGTATCCTTCTGCAAAAGTTTAATTCAGTCTCTTGTTTTATTCCTTTCCTATCATCAGTTGATGCATTTCTGGCATGACTATTATTTCATCCTCCACTTCATCTGAATTGTTAATTCAGTACATTTGGAAATCTTAAATTAAATCTCCTGACAGTTGTCACTCACTACTCCTGCATTTGCAGCTAGTCTTGGATTTCTCACAGGATTCCCAGTAATTTTAACATCAACATGCTTATCCTAGACATCAAACCAATAATCCATACAAAAGTCTAGGTGTGGAATCATTTTATTTTTTGTTAATCTGTACACATGCATAATTGGAGTGTGCCATCTCCGTAGGCAAGCAACGATTTTCCTGTCTCCCCATTGCTAAGGTTATTGAAGAAATCGAAAGGAGTCTGAATATTTTAAAGTCCACATGGTTAATCCTTGCCAATTGATGGGAAGACACAAACTCCACAAGAATGGTCAGTAGCTGAAGATGTTCTCTAGCTTGGCTTTTGACTATTGAAGCCAGTACCATAGCTATAACTCTTCTACATTTGCTTCTTGCACATTTCTTCTGTCAATGTATTCCCATCCTTCAGAGTTTTGCAAAGGCTCTTGTCAGTGCTTTCTGCCTTACCATGCACTTCCTGTTGGAAAAACTTGTATTGGACTTCCTCTTCCAGCATGAAGATGTTTCATAAATAGTTGACATATTTGGAGACCTCGCAACTTTATCTGTGATCTTCTTTCCGCTCCTACCTCTGAAACCTATTCCTGTGTGCTATGCATTTGTATAGCAGTGCATCAGTTCTCAGATGCAGTAGAATTTTGATATTTTTATTAGAATGTTGCCAGCACAGCCACATTTTAGTGGTCTTGCCCATGTATGGAGCAATAGTTTATTTTTTTCATCTTGTCCTCACCAGATGAAATCTTTTTGAAATGTCCCCACATTCGTACCTAGTTCTGTTGCTCGCATTTTGAAGGAAGTCCATTGAATTATTTCCTTTTCCTACATCTGTCTGTCATACTGGATTATGATAACTCTAACTGGATAGGATTGAAAAAATGGAATCAGAATTAGGTGTTGAAAAAATAGCTGTCATCCCACAGCACATCTTGTTCCCATGTAGAAACAAGAAGGGAATCTCGTAATGGGAGCTTAATTTGAGACAAAAGAAGGTTTCAATAGAGCACTTAATCAATGTTGTTGGAAAACAGATTATATCCACATCTACTCTATGATCATACCCTAAACAAGTACCTGTCCCCGAACATGGGTGCAATTTTTTCCTGGTGGAATGTGCCTCACTCTCACATCACATGTGCATAATGCCCAGCACACTGAACATGACCTTAATTCCAAGAATAGCAGAAATAAAGTCCTCTTACTCCCCCGGTTTCTTCAACCTAGCAATAGTATTTTATCAGTTTACTTGGTACCATGTTTTATGAAAATTTCATTATAATCACCATTTGCATTTCCATGAGTATGATTTTTATGAACATAAGAGGTGTATCTTGGTTACCTTATACGGGTGTGTAGTACATGGTCTTTGTGTTTTTGCTTGTTATGCTGGAGGCAGCAGTTACTGCAGATATATTTCTGAACCGAAATTGGGAAGAGGTATGGATCTCCTTGACTGTCTTATTTTTTAGCTTTCTTCTCTTTTTGGTATATTCTATGTTAGTTATCATTGTCTCAATTTGCTTTGATCCTGCATCAGGATTTCCCAGAGGATCCAACAGGGAAATTTGATGAGCTTAAGAATTTTGTGAGATCAAATTTTGAGATGTGCAAATGGATAGGATTGTTGGTTGTGGCTGCACAGGCAAGTATTTCATTTAGATAATGCATGTCCACATGGCAAACATAATTGTAGTACGACATATAAATGTCACTGCATGAAGACTTGCATGGCTGAAGCATCAATAGATTGTTGCTATTTCTATTTTGTGAAGATGATAGTAGTTATCATGCTGTTATGGTTCTCGAGTTATGGTTAGAAATTTTTCCATGTTCCTTTTGTGGACAGTATGATATAATTCTTTAATCAGTAACGATCAGTTGATATTTTTGTATAGAGCCCATTAATAGTTTTATTATGCCACTTAGTACCCCCTATACTGGCTTTTCTCATGTTCCCGTACAGCAGCAGCAATCTTCTAGACTGTGTGCTTTTTTGAATTTATCATTTTTCCTATAATATGCCAATATTCCTTATGGGTAACCCTTTACTAGGGTGGATCCTAACATCTTATCCACCCATGTTCCCATCTAAGTTTCTTGCGGGCATCATGACTGTGGGATTGCTACTCTGTTATGCATGGCCGTCATTGACCTTGGGGCTGCTTTATAACTGGTTTGTAGTCTAGTGCTTCAAGCTTGTTTATACCCCCTCTCTGTCATGGTTTAGGGCTTCACAAGTGTTATGACCCATACTTTTTTTCTTTGGTTCGGCTGAGCTTCTTGTTTCATGAAATCTTGTGTGGGTGTCTCGTCTTTGTCTACATTTTCTTTTTTTCCTCTTTTTCCCTAAAATCGTGACAAATGAAAATGAAATGCCATCTCACTGTCTACTTTTGTGAAATTCACATCTTTTACTTTTTTCCACACAAAGTTGGTCGAGACTAGTAGTGCTTGCTTCAATTTTGCTAACATGAAGTGTTTTGCCTTAAATTTCTAGGCATTGTCCATCTTCCTGGCCATGGTGCTTAGGGCTCTTGGGCCAGACTCTGGAAGTTACTATGATAGTGATGATGATATTGTACCTGCAAGATTACCCCTCCTGAGAAACCAGGTTCACCACACTTCATACACTGTTGATCCTAATTTGCCAAATAATGATCCCTGGAAAGTCAGAAACCGTGAGAAGGTAAATGTTGCTTGGAATAGTGGTTGTTTGCTCTCATAATTTCTTTAACTTCTTTGCATCTCTTGTTTTATTTTCTTTTTCCACATTTGTCATGCAGGTTAGCAGGTGAAAGATCTAACCAAAATGCCTCCTTTCCAGAAACTATAATTTTGGCGACATTTAATTATGTTCGGAGGGGGTCTGGAGCTTCTGTATTGTAGTCAGAGATTATAACATGTAGGTGAAAAATAAGTACTGTAAATGACATTGGAAGTGTTGTAGTATATGCACAAATGTTTATTCACATCATTCTTACACAGTAGTAGTTGTATGAAGCTATGTTACAATTATACAGCAAGATCGGGGCACATGCCTTGTTTGACTTATGACTTCGTATGGCAATTTCTGCGAGTTATCAATTGTTGTAGCAGTTCTTTGTGTGCTAATCCTGTTAGGCATGACAGCAGCCTTTGCAGTTTGCATTTCAGCAGCCGAGCTTTCATAAACCATGTTCTGACTCCCATAATGTAGCATGCCTCCAGGCAGCAATCATATGGAGGGGCTGATGGAAAGGCTCAGCCACCAGTTAATGTCGCCGTTATCTTGGAACTTTTTATGTTCAATGATATTTTTGTATTTCTTTTTCTGTTCAGAATAGTTTGTTTTGTGAATCCCACTGATAACATGACAATTAAAAAGTTTGTGGCTGCTCATGTTTGTATTTCATACACCTGTTTCACTAACCATCACCTGTTGATATAATTCTTTGCAAGGAGAATTGAAGATTGCAACCTGACCACATTCCCATGAAGAAGAGGTGTAAATTTACATGGAGTGAGTTCAGAGATGCAGCAGTCAATTCTTTATATATGATGGCAATGCTTATTGCTTGGGCATGCAACTTCACCCAGAGCATGCCCCACAAGGATCTTCATGTGTCGATCAAATATGCGCAGCATAGATGTGGATGGCTGTAAATCTAATATCTTTGTTTGAGATTGAAAATTTGCGAGCCACGTGTTTCAAATGATGACAAAAGAAGGGTACATCATTGCATTCTCCAAACTAAACTTGGATGAGGCCTACTCCAAAAATGCATTCAAGTTGAAGAAATTCCTTGGTAGCTTCCTTGCTGATCATAGGACAAAAAGAATCTCCACTTGCCATCCTAGATTATATCATGTCATACAAAAAGTTATAGCTACTGTCAACAAAATTAATGCAGCAGTTTCTAATTATCTTTCTTGACATCCCCATTGTTCTTGGATTGCTTTCTCTTCATCCGGCTGAAAGGTCCAATGGTCTGATCCATGATATACATGTAAATCACCTGGCTCCATGATCTGTAAGAGTTGAGGTTCGTGTAGTACTCTGGTGCTATTTCCTTCAACTTGTAGAGCCTGCTCCCTGGTATTCTTGGGAAATCATGGTGCTCATTGTGGTATCCCACGCTCCATGTCATCAGATTTAAAGGTCCATAATATGAGTATGTCTCTTGGTCTGGATTGAAAACATAGTGCTCAGAGATGAAATGCCCTGCCATTGGATGCACGCCACCACCGACAAATGTCGACAGTATAAGATAAGCAAGAGACCTCCAACCCCAGAGATACACCAGCGAGCCATCAAGAGTTAGCTGGATTACTAAATTAATAAATTCCCAGAGACCAGGGGGTTTGGGCTTGAGAAAGAGCGGCCTCAGAGCATAGAAGAAGAGCTGGAAGATGACCCATAGGGATTTGGTGACAATGTTGGTGACAGCATTGGCCTCTACATGACTGGGTATGTCCATATCAATGCCATCGACACCTTGGAAGCGATGGTGTTCCAAGTGGTACTTTTGGAAGGTAATGGACATGGGGACACCAATGGGGAGATTGGCAAAGATTCCTAGCCAACGGTTATAGGCTGGAGTTGAGAAGGCAAGGTTGTGGCTGAGCTCATGGATGGCTAAAAAGAGGTTGTGGTTGAGGAAGGAGCCAAAGAAGTATGCAACCATTAAAATCTTCAGCCAGCTGGAGCTGTGGAGGTAAGTTGCTGTCCATAGCTGAAGAGAAACAACGGCAGTAATCTGTGCCAGAAACAAAGTATACAAATGAATTAAAACTGGACAAGAAGACAAACTGGAGCATGAAATATTATTTCCACTATCATAGAGTGCAACTGGACAAGAAGACAAACTGGAGCATGAAATAATAATTCAACTATCATATAGTGCAATGAAGAATACGACTAATATCAAATTCAGCCAAAAACTGAGTCGGAGATGGGACATTTATGACCACGGTACAGCATCATTGTTATATCCTCATCAGAAGAAAAAAAAAGAAAAAAAAAAAAGGTGCAAGCGGTATCTATTGAAGTAAAAAATGGGTATGCTACCCTACCTGATTATCTGTGATCAGAACACAAGGGAATTATGGAATCTCATAACCAAGTAAATGCACTGAAGTTTAAATGCAAACAATCAGGTGTTATGAGAAAAAGCAGCAGGGTAACTGATTGATTAAATAATTTACATTTTCGGACTGCATATCAACTGGAAAACCTACAACGTTTCACAGTCTGAAAACTATTAAACTTGGACACAGATATGCATTGAAATGGAATCATGTTTCTAGAATTCCTAAGCATCACAGCTGTGACATAGTTATATGACACATTTTGTGGGTAGCTTTTTTCAGATCTGGCACATCAGTATATGGAAAATATGTATCAGGGTCTGAGGATATTGATTGAAATGAACCATGGAGTCCTAAAATACCTTATCACTAAGATCTCTTGATGATATATGTGAAGGGATGTCGTGGATGAAGCTGTAATTGGATAATCAAATGCTGATTAATAACAATATATCCAACTGGGTGGGACAAGACATCTTTCCCAGATTTTAAGCATTGGATCTCATATTAGTTTAGCAATATTACACTACTAAATCCAAGAGTAGAAACGCTTAAAGTCAATTACTTGACAAAAATTTCTAAAGAATGGTTTCAGACTGATATGAAACCTATGAGCAACAAAGTAGAGAAAAATAGAAACCTAAATTTTAGGTCTTATACACACAAACTGGAAGAGAAGTTCATCTACTAAAACCAGCTAAATTCAAATCCTCTCACCGACAGAAATCATGGAAAAATATTCATTACCTAGATGGGTCCTATTTTTCCAAAAATTTTCCATGGAATGAAAAGGTCAACATGAATTTAAAACATAAACAAAATAACAATCCCTGTTTTGTTTATCTGGTATTGACTATAAGGATCTTTTTTTCGCCACTGGTTTTTGTCAAAAGACTAAATCATGCTGAAAAGAACTTGTCCTAGACACCTTCTAACTATTCCATTACCTTCAACCAAAATTATGTCCACCTCCTGACTGAGGCCATCTTAAACTTTCTCCACCAGTATTATTGCCTCTCAGACAGATGCTTTAAACTCCCAGCAGCATTCTAACTTTCCTCCCCATTTTACTTTTAGCATGTATACTTGTTCATGCCTACGCACCTCAACATTCTGATCCATATTGGCAGAAACATAACAAGAAAGGGTGGGAAACAAAGAAACCTTCATTCCTCAATGGTTATTCAATTCTTTAATATTACCATCAAGAAAACCAAACCTTATATCCTCACCTATTTCACCATCATATCATATAGTAAAACCAAAATTGTTTTAATAGATCAGGAAAATACATACAATTCATTTAATTCGAAGCGAACAACGAGACCAATGAACGGATACATCAGAGTAAGCACTGGACAAGCCTCATCTGTAATTCCATCCATCTTCAAGAAACGAAACATTAGAATCGGACCGATGTGGCTAGACACCGTAATCAAATCAATCAAGACTCGACAAAAAAGTTCACCAAGATCCAATCTTTCTCACGGTACAAAGCCAAACCAAGGAAAACAAACAAAAACTCCATCCCATACGAACCAGAACACCAAATCTTGTGATATCCTGACGATTAAAACAACAGTGCATGCAAGCTATACCTTGAGGAAAGCCCAGGGATCGGGGCCGAAGAGCGCTCTGATCTGGGGGTATTCCGCGAGGATTTGCTTCCTCCGGGAAGCGTGCGGCTCGTCGGTGTATGACCAGAAGAAGTCCGTCGCCATCACCCCCTCCTCCCCGTCGCCTCTCTTCTCCCCTCCTCCAACCATCTCCGTCTCGTGCGAAAGAAAGAGAAGGAGAAGGACTACGACGAAAGGAAGAAGAGGGGTTGGATTTCTAGGGAAAAGAAAAGGGTGGAGATTTTAAAGCAATTACACAATGCCGGCCGCTGCCGTGGTTTAAGGAGCGGCGGTGGACGAGAGGAATGCCCAGAAATGGAAAGCATCATGTACGGTTGAGGGTCCCGAGGGGTCGGAGTCTCTTGCGCACCACCGAACACGGGATACAAACGCGCATGAGAAATGGATGGGTGTGGAACGTTCAAAGAGCGATACCCGTTTGATTCGTATAGGATAGGATACAGAGAGAGGATGATGAATATTGCGTTGCCGAGCAATAGGCTCAAGATCCATTTGATTGGGATAGGATAATCTGATAATTTTTAAAAATTATTTATCAAAAAAAAATAATTATTTTTTAATTGATAAAAAAATTATTTTAAAAAATAATATTGAAAAAAAAAATCATGTTTGATTGAAAAAAAATTTATATAAAAATATAATCAAATTTATAAATATATTTTTTAATATAAAATAATTTTTTAATATTTGGATAGTATTGCTATCCTTAATTAGTTTTATATAATGATTATAATCATATGGCCTTTTGCATAATATAATCTCCATCTTAATTTTTTTGTAAATGCTCTTTATTGAATGAATATAGAAGGATATCAAAATAGATTCAATGATTATATATGCAGTTTTATTGGAAATATTTTTATCAAGTATATGTTACTATCATTCGAAAATTTATCAAATTCCAACCTCCCATGATATTTGTTTTACCTTCTCTCTTCGAAAAATAAATATGAGACCTATCAATTATTTTACCATCTCTTTCTTCCATTTTTCATGCCAAACATGATGATTTGACATGGAATTCATTTTTTCATACCAGATTATTTCCAACTAAACAGACCTAAGATATGTAAAGGATGTCTCCTGAATGATATTGGGGGACCTGTGAAGCTCCCTGCTGTCAATTCGATATAGACTCGTATAGTCGAAGAGATTGATGGTTTTGAATGGTTGATGGCAGCAAATCTAATGGTCAAAGAAAGAAAAATCAATTTGTAAAACCCCAAAAAAATAAAGAAAAAAAAAAAGCAATCAGTTAGCTCAAGTTTATCAAGTACTCAAACTATAGGAAACATAACCACTGTTGCCATATGTTTACACCACGTACCAATCCATAGTTAGCTGGTTTAGACAGCGTTCATGTGAGATCAGATAATCATGAGAAATTGGTTTCAATTAAGAGGGTCCAGTTTGATTGCAACAAAGCAGACATGAAACCCACCAATAGGGAGATAACAGAAGAAGATAAGCTAAGATGGTAACATGTAATTAGACCCAAGGGTCAAGAAATGATGGTAGGCCGATCAAGTTCTGATGGATTACCATGCAAGATAGACTGAGCCATGACTCAAAAGACTTAGTTAGACCAAGTTGAGTGACAACCTAAGATTTAGGTCGAGTTCCGGAAATAGCAGGTATAACTAACATATGTATGATCTGTCGAAAAGGGTAAGCTGTAAGCAAAGAAACGGATCGTGCCTTATGTTGAGGAACAAAACCTCAGAAGACGTAAGAGACACAAGTGGTTGCTAGAAACTCTTATCACGACAAGTGGACACATAGATACAACTAACTACAGTAGCTCTCAAAAAAGAGTGGACAGAGCAATAGCTGCCAACAAAGACAAGTGTGCACGTTGGAAGAAAACAATCATCCGGAAGTTAAAGAGATTATGTATAAATATTTCTTTTGATATAAGAATATGTATAAATATTAAATTGGCTAAAGGGTCTCGTTTCAAAGTAGCAATTTTCAACCAATCACTGAATCAATTACCAGTTCATCTTTTAATTTATCTTTATCATTTTTACCTTAGCCAGTACTTGGCAGCTCATGGGTCCTATCCAGGCATTTTAATAATGAAAGTTTTTGAAGGTGGAGATGGTAGAACCTACTATTATTTATCTCCATGTCAATTTGGACACTGGTTGCATGCCTCTGTATCCATCCAGGCTAGCTCAATGGCCTACTCTGCATCCCGAGGAAAAGGAAGAAAAAGGCAACAACACTCTGGTAGATGCTCTTGGAATAATATTTGAAGCAACAATCCACCTCTCATATTGGAATTAGTTTTTATTATGTATGGTGGAAGAATGTCTGTTCCTAAGCCAGGGAATGCTACATAACAGCTGTGTAACTTTCTTGTGAAATATTTTTGCACTAAAGTAGCACTACTCATTGATCTCTAATCCACAAGATATGTCCACTCACCTGACTGATAAACATCAATAGATATCACTGGGGGTGAAAAAAGAACATAATCCAACTTCCACAGTATCTCATAGCCAAACAGCTCAGTGAAGAAGAGCCAGCAAGAGTGCACCTCCAGCAGAAAGGTCTACTGTAGTTCTAGAAATGAATAACAAGATGCAGAAAGCTGTCACATTTAACAGTCACCCCTTCATATTGAGAAATAAAATTGCTGACGAACCCTACCACCTCACCCCTTCCTTTCATATATACAGTCCCTAACTATTCAGTGGTATCACTATTGCTTAAATACATGGTAATCAACCACTGCTCCCAATGAATGCCCAGCCAGCTGAGAGTACAAGGACAAAATTCCAATTCATGCACCCATAACACATGAATCCACAAGTCAAGTTTTTACATTAATCTGTTTATCATAATACTGTCAGGTTCTTAACAAAGACCAACTTACAACTGTACAAATATTTACAGCAGCCTGAACACAATATACAGATCGCTTCTCTAAAATACTCAAGATCAACAGCTGCTTAAAAAGTAGCAGCAGCTTTAAAGCAGGAATTAGAATATTATCCTTCGGATAAATCAATCAGCTAACAAGCACTAGCTGAAAGAATTGGGAGGTCCATAACAAGGAACCAGAAGAGTGCCAAACAGGTCACTTCACATGAGAATCATAGGCATCTAAAACAGAATCTGGGATAACCAGAGGCAACTTATCTATATACATGAAAAGGCGCCTCATATTCTCTCTTGAGATGGTTGCAATGTCAATAATATCTCTGCTATCGGTAAATACCCATAAATCACCTGAGTTTACTCTCTTGAGGCTATCACGGCAGAAGGGGCACGACTGTGATCTTAAACGCCTGCATCCACCGTTCATTTGATTTTAATTTAGAACAATATTATAGGTAGAAGGATATAATTCTGCCAAAAAGTGCAAGCATTTGATGAAGCCATATGGTCTATTTTTACCATTCCCTCTTTCTTCTAGTACAAGAGCCAAAATAAGCTAATACATTTTTTGAAGAAAATAATGTTGCAACAAAGCAAAGAGAAAAGTTGTATCTCAACAAAGTTGCAGAAATCCCTTCGATCTTGTGTTAAAAAAATTGGGGATCGGACAGAAGCTGCATAGATAATAAAATGATATATGTGATTGGGGCCCTGATAGGCAATAATGATTATCAAGGCCACAACTGCCACTATTGCATACAATTGTTCAATGCTGTTCCTTGGGAAGTGAAACCTTTGTTTTTTTTTTTTCTTCTCTCCTTCCCCTCATTATTTTAGTGATAGAAACAATTGACCTGCCTTAAAGTTTTACACATTAATTATTAATTTCATCAGGAAATTATGCCATGCTATTTATCCACATGGTATAAAATTTCGTCGCTTCAAATATTTCATAATATAAATAACAATCTGATCTTGATTATATAATTATTCACATTAATATTGGAGACATGAGACTTTAGGAGGTAGGAGGTAGATGCACTCTAGTAGCAGTAAATGACTTTCATGGATCCATGTGTATTTCCTGAAGAGGAAGAAAGGAAAGAAGAAATTCCATGTAGTGGGGACCAAATTGCTCAGGAGCAGACACTGAAGGAGATTACCAACAGCATGCCTATTAGCAGTGTGTGCTTGGGTAACACAAAGTATCAACCACTTTTTCTGCATTCTTTATTGACCCTTACAAACAATGGAAGTACAGAAGAGTAGATGACTACAAATTTGCTCAACAGAAAGATGAGAATTCAAGTAACATTTAGTCTTCCGTCTGCTATTATGTGATTTGTGGCCAGACCCTGTAAACAAAAGAAGCTAAACCAGAAGTCTCTTATAAGTGCTGCAGTAACAGTAAATGAATCAAAAAATAGTGATCTAGCCCTGGCTCTAATGTAATATGACATACGTTGAGGATTATGAGGTTAAAACACAACTTAATCATTGAGGGAAATTGTCTACATATTGCAAGCTTATATGTGTGTTTTTTTTTCATTCACATACAGTATACTCCTATATAGTTCATATTTCTAATAGTATCTCAATATGTGCTGATCAGGTAGGCTACGGTCTCCCCATAAGCATAATGTATATGTTAACTATTATTTGCAAATATACGATTATAAGTCGATTGAAATGCGTTAACCTCATTGAATTAAATGCATTTTGATATATGTATATGTATATGTTGTGTGTGTGTGTGTGTGTATTGAAATTTAAGAAAGGGAGGAGCAAGAAGGGAAGGACTATACCATTCACGGAAGCATTTCATGCATAAAGCATGAGTGCAGTTGGGCAACACAACCTTGCTGTTTGTCTCCAAGCAGATCCCACATTCTTCCTCTCTTTCAACATCTATCTCTGAGAATTGCCTCCTGTCATCTTCATCTCTTCTCCTGTACTTCTCCATACAAATAGCTTTTTGCTTTTTATCTTCCATATCAGTGATCCCTTTATGCAGTTGCATCAGAGAGGGAAAAATCACAGCTGCTCATGAACAACAACATAAGAACCAAGACCAAATTCTGATCTGAAGAGAGACTTTCTATGTACTGCAAGCCAATCAATTTACCATAGAATTCCCTGATACTTGCTTTCCTTTCATGGGTTGACATGGTTGTTGTTCCATCTACATAAACCTACATGCAAGAAGTTACTTACGAATGGCACCATTATCATGAAAGAAGCATGCAAGAAGTTCTTGATTATAGATGCAGCATTCAAAACTGAAAAACATGAAATCTCAACCTTATATATTAGAATTCTCAGCAAACCGAGAGCCCCTGCAAGGCTACAGTCTGTCCACTGCACTAGGAAAAGAAATAAGTGTGCAGCTGGACTATATGACATTCGCATTTGAATACAGGCACCATCATATTCCCTTCGGAATTCCGAAGCCCTGCACATGGCAATGAAGCATCAGAAATTACAATAGAATAGAAGCTAGAACTAGAAAACTTGTATATTTGGGTTTTTACTCCTACCCTTTTAATGGTCCAAATCAAAGATGACAAAAAGTCAACTCACTCAAATTACTACAAGAGAGGCCGCAGTCTAGGAAATAGGATGTGGATGTTGAAAAGCCCACATGCACGTAGCAAGTATTTTATGCGGTTATTCCATTTAAAATAGAAGCCAAAAGAGGCAAAAATTAAGAATTACAAGAAAAATTGGTCTTCCCCATTATTAAAGGAATAAAGGCAAGTACAAAAACAACTGAACAACCAGGGAAAGGGAATCTTGGGATTATGTGAACCAGAAACTTCTATACAGAAAGAAGGGAGCTACCAATGCCGGAGATCATGACGAAAAGGGCACAGAGAAAACTAGAAGAGGGAGCAGACTATTGTGAATCTAAAACTCAGAGTGATCATGAACTTCTTGTCAATTATGGAATTAAAAGAAAAGGAAAATACTGTAGAAGGAAAACCAAATAGTAAGTCAGTAACACTTATTAAATTGTTTAGAAGCTAAGAGAGGAAGGAGCAAACAAGTACAATCATGGTAGGAGCCAAATTAAAAAAAAAAACAACACAATTCTATAAACTTTACGTTGTAGTTCCCTGGCATTGAGATACAGATGCTGCCATAGGACTTACAATACCATAAATTTGGGAATGCCTCACTAAATAGTTACTTTTCTTTGAAGTTTAACTTACATAATAAGATCTATACCACAGCCACATTTATTCTGCTTTCTTTTCCACCATACTTCGATGACCTACACCAAAGTGCCCTTTTTGTTTCCCATATTTTAATGCACTAAATTGTAAACAAAAACTAAACAAACAGTTTTACGTACATTAAGAGCAAAGGTAACAAAGAGATCGGAATATTTAGGTAATTCGATATAGTTCATTTGTTTGCTTAATAACTTTCTATGTTAGTTTTCCAGCAAAAAGAGTTACTCATTTTGGAAATTTCTTAATGGAATAAAGCATCTTAAAGACTAGGTTTCTGTTTGTAACATAAAATGCTCCCAGAACTCCAAGTGAGTTGACCGGAATTCCCTTGGGAATTAGAAACTAGTTTCTTAGGTTGCAAGTGCATCTATAGTCTCTACATGTGAGCAGTAGGCACCTTTTATCGAGAGACATCTGATAAAGAATAAGAGCAGTAGGCACTTTGTTCGGGTGGCCAAGCCTCCCTTCTCCTCAAAAAAAAGGAAAAAAAAGAAAAAAAGAGGAAGCAGCAGGCACTTTTGTAAAAATTTTTGTTCCCTTGTGTTTTCAATCTACAATGATCAGGTCCTTTTCGTTCTTTCTTCCTCTTCGACCGTGTTCAATCATCCTCACCAGTTTTCTTCAACATAAGCAAAGAAACAAATCCAAAATTTTCATTCTCTTGTTTTGATATCGAGTGATCTTTCTTTCAAGATATGTGTGGATTGTGTGTGCTAATGCACATTGAACGGTCATGATATACATGAAGTTTTGCCTCTAATCTGACTCCACACTTCTACAAGCCAAAGGTTGACGATAGAGCCATTACTAACAAAAATTCTGGTGTCAATATAGTCATTACTGAGCCCTCTTAAAGGTCCATTTTCCACAAATCAGACAGCATATAATTGGAGTCCCTGCCATTTGGGCCCAGTGTTACTCAGCTTTAAGTCACACATTCTACATTATTTCAAGAAGACAAGTTACTACTTTATACTTCAAAATTGCTAACTAAAATGCAACAACAGAATTACAATATTCTATAAGAGGAATCTGCAAAACTTATTATTATCCTATGGTCTAACACCGGTCTGGAACATTCTTAGAAATGCAATCATCATAATATGGCCCAAAGATATATTCTTTGACCAATAACCAAGTACTAGAAAAGCCTTTTTTTCAAAAAAGAAGGTAGTCTAAAATTTCCAAACGACAGTCAAAATTCGACATAACACGGAAACAATGACCCAGAATGCAGAAAGAGAGAATAAAAAAGTTACAGCTTTTGAGCCGGGTTAGCTGAAAAGTTTTCCAGAATGCTTCGAACCATTAGAAGAAAAAAAAAGAGGGAAAAAGAGATCTCATATCGAATTGCAACAAAAAAAAGAGCGGAATTTGATTGGAGAATATCTGTTTCAACCTCAAATTCTTTTTTGAAAAAAAAAAAAAAAACAAACGAGGAAACCCACTTACAGTGTATTGGCGTGCTGGATGTCAGCTTCAAGAACTTTGAGGGAGTCCTTGAAGGATTTCCGCATGGAAACGAGGAACATCTCCGGCAAAAATCATCCAGCAGCGGAGGAAACCCCAAATTCTCCCCTCTCTCTCGCTCTCAATCTCCTCTCCCTCTCCCACCCAAAACCCTAACCTTTCGATCCTCCAAACCCCACACCTTTCCCCTTTTGTTGTGTTCGTTGCTTTGAAGGAGAGAAAAAGTGTGACGCGACCAAGGAAAGAAAGGTTTCTTCGTTGCCACGTGGACGCGAAGGCGTCGTGCGCGTCAAACAAAAAGATTTCCGAAATACTGCATTGCTTTGCAGACTTTTAAAAACTACTGCTGGACATGAGTTTGGATTGACTCTCACGGGCTAGACTGGAGGCGTCTAGTTTCGAATCATCGGCCGTCCATCTGTTCATGCTTACAATGGATCCGTTGCATCTTGAACCATTTTGTCAATTATGGACGGCTTGTGCTTTGAGGTTGGACCTTTTTGTTCAAATCCCAGCTCGAAAAGAAACGTGAATAACTGTGATACAAATATCAGAAAGGATTTGTTTGGTTAAAAAAAAAATTATTTTTTAAAAAATAATATTTTAAAAATTATTTTTTGAGAATAAAATTTTGATATGTTTGATTGATCATGAAAAGTTATTTATTACAGAGTAGTTTATATTTGGTTGAACATCTATTTTTTAAAAAACTGTGTAAAATATTATTATACTCTTAGTAGGTATAAGATCATATCTTTTTACTCCTAAACTTTATATAAATATTAATATTATATTTATATCAATATAAATATAATATTAATATATTATAATAAAAATTAAACAATAATAATTTATTATATTAATATAATACTAATATATATTAATATTTTAATATAATAAATTTATTAATATAGATATAAATATAGTATTATATTAATATAAATATTATATTATATAATATTAAAATAATATTAAAATATAAAATATAATAAATATTATAATATTAAATATTATATTTATATAAATATTAAGATAATATTGATATAATATTATATCATTATTCAATATTTTATCCTAACCATCCATTGATATTTTGCAAAATCTTAGCCATTGATCTAAAGGGATATTTTGAGGAAAAAAAAAAGTAGCATCATTTTCCATCATACGAGAAGTGTCAAAATTCACCTCCATCATGGATTTCACTTCCCATGAAATCTGGGAAGTGACTTTTCATTGAAAAAAAAATTTCACCCTTTTTTCTCTTAAAACTCCAATCAAATAGGAGGTCTCATGTCACTTTTCAGAAAGTACCTCTTCTCCCTCCATTCCCATCAACCAAACGAGTCCAAAGTGTTTTTGATGCTTATTTACAAAGAAACAGATGTATTAAACATTTTTGTAAATGTGAGACTACTTCAATAGAAAGGTTAGAATAACTTAGCGGATATATATATATATATATATATATATATGACATAGATTAGAATAATTTATATTATAATAATAAAGATAATTTTTAAATTATTTCTAAAGACATATCTCCAATATGGAAAGGATTCGACATATCGAGAGACCATATATAGAGTACATAACCATGGATATACCAAAATATTGACCACTATATTAAGTTTGAGGTAGAATAAATTTTAGGCACTAGTTTTAATGCTTAGGAACTAATATATGTATTTAATTAGAAAAGTTAATAGATCTTAACCAATCTAGATGTTGGATCGGCTGATAGCTTTGAATACGTAATATTGTCATTTAATATTGGCCAAGAATCCAGGATAGTAATGAACAATACTTTACAGGCATCATATAAGCGAGTATTTGACATAGATATTTGACGCAAAGTAATATCTCAACCAAGATCTTGGCTAAGATGAAAAACATAAATGCACCTTGTGGTGTTACTCCTAAATTGTCTCAAAAATGCCCAAAAAAGATGGACAAAATTTAGGTAGAACCAAGGTTTGAGGTAGCTGCAGGAGATGTTGCTATTCCGGCCGTGATGAGTGTTACCTCATCTTTACTCATCTCAGAGCATCGTTGCTCTCCAACCTCAACAGCTAATTAATTGTATGGTCGATCAATCAATTAACATGCTAGTTGGCTTCTCCTGGACGTAGAATTGATGGCCTTGAATCTATCTGCATATCCCTAATACATACTAAAGATCCAGATGCATCAAGGTCAGGGTGGATAGATGTGAAATTCCCTTAAATCCGGGTAATTGTAGCAATGGGTCTAATTCAAATCATAATATATCCTGATTAAAAAGAAATTCAAACCATAGGATACTGACTCCTTTAGTTTGGGCATCAGATAAGCAACTATCAATAAATTAGAGCTTACCAAGTGAAGGAGGTAGTGATTTTAAAATGATCAACCCAGTTTGGAGCAAGGAAGATTACCCAGATACATACATACATACATAGAATTGGGAAAAGCTCAATCCAAAACCTATTGGCAAATATCGGAACCTTCATACCTGCAAAAAGGATCTGCATCATTGCAAGGGATCAGGCTCTAACATCATGGTTTGGGTCGATCACTTTACTTTCCTAATTAAGTATCCTTTTCAAGTCTTTGTACTGCAGCAATCTTTTATTTGCGTGCTGTTTTTACATTGGGAGTCCTGACCAGAATACCTGAGACTCAAAAGTGCCTGAATTGATGTCACATCTGTTCAGAAAGTTAAATGATCGATTTGTATCCGAGAGCTAGACAGGCATGAAATCTGAAAGTACAAAAGTTGCTTCCCTATCAAACTTCAAGAACAATAAACACCATGGCAGATGTATATCTGAAATGCATGATGAGCAAATACAGATTTTATTAAATGCTAATAATTTCACAAGCAGTATATTCTCTTTTTAGCTTCAAAAAAAATCTAGTTTTTAGAGTCGAAGCTTTTATCTTCTTTGTTTATTTGGTCAGTACAATATCCATCTTTCTGATATACATGAGACATGTTTAAATAATACAAGAGGAGCCTAGAGATCAACCATGCTGTTCACTGGGAAAGCTAAGAGGAAAAAAATCAGCCGCCCCACTGCTTGCAGAAAGATTCTCATACTTCAACAGGCATTATTTTAGGACTCCACCTGGCAGGGATGTGCATCAAGCACAGAAGGCCTGGAATGTAAAACCTGTTGGTTTCTGACTTGCATTTGAGTATCAGAGTTGATAACAACTGTATTTTTCATCAAGCAGCCATATATACCAATGGATGACAAAAATGTGGCTAGACAAGAATTGCTGGACCCTCTTGGAAGTTCCAGATGCGAGCAATCATATGAATCAGATGGAATTGGACCTTATCTTCCTTAAGCACTTAAGCCAGTGATTATCATTGCCCCTTGTATTTGAGCTCTGATATACATGAAGACAGAGCCTCTCTTACCAGTTTGTTATCTGATTCCACACGAAGGACATCTTCAAACAGACTCTTCGCCTGTTGCAGCAGTTTCATCCTCTCTTTGCTATTATGTGGACGCAAATGAGATCGGTTCTGCAGTGCCATTCCCCATCTATACAGAGCTGCAAGTCATGCATGTATCAGAAAAGACTTCAACCAATTTGTTTAAGTAGAAAAATTGGTGGCATATGATATAAAGACAGGAAAAAGGAGATTGCATTTCCTAAAAGAAAGAGCTTGCAAAAAAAAAAAATATCAATCATTCCTAAATATGGGCATGCCATGTGATGTCATGATTTGCTAGCATTTATCCTCAAAAGCTAAACCCACATTAAGAAAATGTTGACAAAATATCAGGAGTTTGATGTTATAGCCTTCATTATTAGTCACTGCAAATATCTGTCTTTGCAATTGACAGATTATTTATTTTTAACAGTTGATTGTTGAGAAAGGCCTAGAAACAGTCCTGGGCATTCAATTTCAGTGGGACAAGGAACAAAGCTTAAGGCACAAGGCACAAACTTCATGGGAAACGGAAAAAAGAGAAAAGATCACATGGACTCCGATTCATGATGACTGATGAATAATAAAACTAAGGATGTGTGGAACCAAATAACAACAGCCAAAGTAAAGGACAGCCAAACTTAGCATTTATATTAAAATTATCATTTATATTCAAGTGACATGAGCAGAAATTCAGAAGAGATCTATCCCCTCTCATATTCTCAGAAGTATTACTGCCGACAGGATTTTATGGAGATCTTCATGTATTTATTTATCTTTTATGTTCTGTAATTTTTGATTTATCATATGTCCCAGCAAGTTGCATGGTAAATGAAGCTCGACACCACTTCACAATATTTATCAAGGGATCATATTAAAAGGTTTACTGAGCTTTGTTGGATCAAAGTTTGATTGGTTGATCTCTAATCATAAGGCTGATCTAAATGGATGGGATACAACCTGAAGGTTAATTCATGTTAAGGTTCAACTAGATAATGTTTCAGAATCTTTGCAAAAGAGTTCGGCTTATGATTTTGGCCAAAGCCTCCAATCTCTTGCTTGATCTGTCACTACATCACCCTATGCCTTCCTTGCCCCCACCCTAACCCCTGAGTTTAACTATTTATCAATTTTCTATCTCCATCATACTTTTTCTTTTCTGCTTTGAATATGTATCTTCCCTCTCTTTCCTCATTCTCTGAAACATCCTTCCCTCTCTATGTTTGTTCTCTCTTCTACCTTCTCTCTACTATAATTACTATTTCTGGAATAGAACATTTCAGATTTAGGCCCACCCTGTTAGATATAGCAGTCTTCTCTGCCAGTCAAGTTTAATTTTTGTCTCTCCATTCCTCATGTTCTTAGGAAAACTGCATCATGTCTGACCACTAACGAGTTGAATTTCTATGGCTTGGAAACTCGGTGTACAAGCAGCCACAACCACAGCAGCTGATTTGGATTACAAATTCTCCTTGGAAATAGGTTATTGATTTCATATAAATGCAACTTTATTCAAGGATTACAAAGCATTTGTTAGTACGGCTGTAGATATTCTTTTGACAGTCAACTTCAGAGAATCTCATGCTAGTACTTAAAACACAGACAGAAAGTACATTAAACAAAAAGCTTGTCAAAGAAGGAAAAGAAATATGAAATCTAGTGATCCTTAATAGCTTTAAACATTCCAGATTACCAGAGTTATGACACTTACGCACAGCTATAAGAAACTGTAAAGACATTTCAAGTGAGAATTTGCAGGACTGAGAAACTATATTAGTTAAAAACTATGCAGCAGCAGCACTTCACTTCAATAGACTTATAGACAGAAGGCAAAATGAATAAATAGATAAATGAATGACAAATGAATGGATCTACACAAAAATATACAAAGATGGCTCTTGTGCTTTCTTCCATTTTTTTTTTTTTTTTAGTATGGCAAGGTGATTCTTTATATTACTGAACCTGTAATAGTTTCCAAACAATCATGTGAAATGAAAGAGGTGATATTAAGGTCATTTGCATAGATGTGGAAGTCAGATATTGACCATCAGTTAAATGATTTTGTACAAAAGTTTTCTTTTTAAAAAAAAAAATGTTTTACAAGTATAGATATAAGGATTAAGCTTCCATGTATTAGTACATGGCCATTAAATTAAGGCCCAATTGTTGGCTGATAGAGTGAATTTGTTCAACAACTCTAAGAGTAACTGGATAAGGTATAATAGACTACTGAGTCATACCATTTGGTGCATAAGCATTACTTCTGGACATCATAGCATCAAACTTATCGATTGCTGCCATGTACACCTTGTCAGCATCAAGAGCCGCATCCTGAAAATGGAGAACGCATGTCATATCCACCAAACACATACTACATCAAAATGAACATTCATCAGAATTTATATAATTTTGCAGCGTGAGAACATGCAGGTAAATTGGATGAAGAAGAAAGAGAGACAAAATAATAATAACATATAAGGTTTATAATTATCTGACAGGATGAGTTTCAAGGAAGCAGACGCCGTGACAAGTTTGTAATTTGTACCATGTATACATGGTATTACCAGTTGGACTAGCTACCTTCAAAAGAATCTAACCAAGCAAACTTTTGAGAAAATAGACATGGCGACAGACTTGTGCTCATGATCAAGCTCGATATGGAATTTTGCATTCAGCGAAAACTATAGCTGGATTCAGCTAGTACTAGTCATTGCTTGATATGGCTATCATGATTTACATGGTGTGATATGGCTAAAACAGAAACAAAAATCACAAGTCACTGCTGTCATGATTTGTTCAAATATGGATTAAGAAACAATCAAGTATAAAGTTGAGAAGATATTATGGCCTGCATACCCTTTGTCCCACACCACTCACACAAATTAGCACATACTCTTTGTCCCCTTTGTCCTGCATAAAGTCAGGAAAAATATTATGGCCTGCATACCCTTTGTCCACAGCACTCACACATATTAGCACATACCCTTTGTCCCCTTTGTCACCCCCCCACCACCGCCCCCGCCCACCCACCCTAGCCCCGCACCCCAACACATAAAATAAAACCTGTGTGAGCACAGACAACATTTAACTTTAAATGTAATATACACATAGAAAGAGGGAACCGCTCAAAATTTCATCACTCAGGATTCCCCCTCTTTAGCTGTGCACCAGTCAGTGCATTCGGTGAGATACATTGGTTTCGTATACATTACATTGAATATCTAAGCATAAGTCACAAGAAAGTCATATGAATGCTTACTGGTCCAATATCTGCAATCAACTGAGCGCGGAAGGATAGAGCGAGACCCCAATTATAAAGGGTTCTGACATCATTCCCATCTATAGACAAGGCCACTCTATAGTTTCTTCCTGCCTCAACAAAGAGTTCTTCACATTCTTCACACACATTAGTGAGGGCAGATGCAACATTTTCTCTGCTTAGAACGCGAGTATCCAATTTCTTAAACCAGAAACTACGTCCTTTTCCACTCAATATGGTATCACTTCTTGATAAGAGAATTCTCAGCTCCCGACTGATCTTCAGCTTAAGCTCTCCATGAAGAAGATAGGCATTTCCTAACTGACCTACAGCTAGCAAGCTCATCGGCTTTAGAGCTACAGCTGTGGAAAGCAATCTTGCAGTTTTGTACAGTATAGCATCTGCTCTTGCTTCATCAGCTCGATTCATCATACATTCCCTTGCCTGTTTTAGAAGCTCCGATGCCTCCTTCACATTTTGATTAAATTCATCATCACTGGAATGCATTGAGGATGACGACATGTTGCCTTCTTCCATACCATTATGATGTACTGATTGTTGAACAGATGGGTCTTCAAATTTCACATCTGCTTCTTTAGAACCATGGGGACCGGTCTTCTCAACTCTCACCTTGTTGCTATTACTTCCAAGAGAATTTGAGTACAACTTATCATGTATCTCAAAGGTTTGTTCTAAAAGTGATGATGTCTCAGATTCTGTGAAGAAATCCATGCTTTTTGTTGTTCCATGACTGGTACGATTATCAGCAGAATTCTGCATGCCATTTTGCATTACCCGACCATAATTATGATTGAATATCATTTTCTGGTAACTTCCTTGCTTGGATGTAAAGTGCAAGCTTGCATTCAAACCATCAAGCTCTTCATCATATGAAAGAATATGATTATTATATCTACCATCTCTAGAATGACTAGGTTCTTTCCAATCTGTACTGCCTCACTATGGTCAGTTACCATCTTAACATTCCTAGCCTTCTCTGCAACATTTCCTTGAGTACTTCCGAACAAGACTTCAGATCCTTCTACTTTACCGTTGTCTGGACTTTTACTTGGCAATGTATTCGAACCTTTCTCATTAACGTTAGATGCTCTCATTGCATTTGGAATTGTATTGTCTTCCACTGGAGAAGCCACCTGCTCTTTGAGTTCTCCCTTAATGGTAGTAGAGTCCTTTCCTTTTGGGGATCTCATCCCAATTATGTTTTCTTGAAACAAGCTTCCAAAATACTGGACAAGATCGAGAGCAATTGATCCCAGTTCCTTTCTTTTCCGAATCGACTTCTGATTCAATTTCCTACCTCCTTCCCGATCAAAAGCCATATGCCCGTCTGAAACATCACCTGCAGATAAAGCCTCCACCGTTCTCTGGCCGTGCCCAATTGTCGCTCTTATATGCTCGATATTGTCAAGAAAAGTTTTAATCTTGCTCCTCTCTAACTGATTTGAACCAAACCTCCTTCCAATCCATTTTCCAAATCAGATATTTTAACCTCCAATTTATCAAAAACAGCACCCAAATCCCTCATCTTCTCATCAGAAACCCTAAAATCAACTCCATTCCTTTCAACGTTTCTAATTGAACCGTTTCCCATGATTGACTGAGCCACTCCAGCCGAAAACCCAACCACGAAAACCGCGACGGAGACCGGCAAAACAGCCATCGACGAAACCCTGACCCTAGAAACCGCCAAAGCTGAAAGAAACCTAAAACGAAGAGGAAAGCGTGTTTCCTATCATCAATCCCAAGGGAAACCAAGAAGCTCCGTAGCGGATCGAGTTCTCCCACCTATTGATCCACCAAGTAGCTCCAGATCGTCCCAGCCGCCGTAATTAGAGGAAATTGGGTCGGAGGAAGCGGAGAGGGAGTGAGAGGTCGTGATTAGCCTCCTTCGGCGACGATTCCAAGGACGCAAAGAGAAAAAGGTGGGATTTTTGGGGGGGCATGGATTGAAACGAAGGGGATTTAGGGGTTGAGAGAGGAGAGGAGCCGATAAAGGAAGAAGGGAATTATCGGAGATTAAAATCTCCATGGATTTTTTCCTCGTGGGGAAGGGGAAGGGGAAGGGGAAGGGAGCTCTGGCCTATAGGCGAAACAAAAATTACCAATGAGTCCCCGGCGTTACGAATAAACATTTCAAAGTCCCCGACCTGATGGTGGACACGTGCCGCCTCGCCAGCTACTCCCTACCCTCCTGCCGAGTGGCCCAATCCGATGGTGTAAGTAGGGATGGCAATGGGTAGGATTTGGATCGGATAGTATACTATCAATTCCCAAATCCAAACTTAATATCCTATATCCAAACCCTACCCAATACCCAATCGGATAAGAAAAGAGATATCCATCTCCGTACCCAACGGGTTCGGAGATATCCGTGGGTAACCCATTTCTCCATACCCAATCCATACCCGCCCCATACCGAACCCATACCCGTCCATTCTATACCCAAAAAAAAAAAATAATAATTTTATGCATATTATCAATCAAAAATAGAATTACCAATTATATATATATACATACATACGCACATACACACTTCTAACACACACACATACATACATGCATACATATATGCATGCATACATATACATACATATATATATATAATTATATATATATATAGAGAGAGAGAGAGAAAGAGAGAGATCATATATATATAGAGAGAGAGAGAAAGAGAGAGATCATATATATGTGTGTGTATATGTGAGTGTATATATATATATATATATATATATATATACATATCCGAATATATATATACATATACATATATATATATATATATATATATATATATATAGAAAGAGAGAGATCATATATATGTGTGTATATGTGTGTGTGTGTATATATATATATATATATATATATATATATATATACATATATATACATACATATATATACATATATATACATACATATATATACATATATATACATACATATATATACATATATATACATACATATATATACATATATATACATACATATATATACATATATATACATACATATATATACATATATATACATACATATATATACATATATATACATACATATATATACATATATATACATACATATATATACATATATATACATATATATATATATATATATATATATATATATTCGGATATGGGTTCGGGTATTACCCATATCCATAAGTTCGGGTCGGGTTCGGGTAGAAAATAGCACTATCCATACCCGTACTATAGTTTTCGGGTTTTACCCAACCCGAACCCAAATCCAGTCAAACCCTATTTTTGGGTTTGATCGGGTTCGATAGGGTGTATACCCATCGGTCGGATTAATTTTGCCATCCCTAGGCGTAAAATTTCGTTCCCCAACCTCAAGCCGGGTGTCCGCATATATTTTTCTATGCAGATTTTCTTTTCCACATGGAAAATTTGTGCACTTGTTTTGTGCAACAATTTCTTAAGTATTTCAGTTGCAACAGCTTTTTCTGTTGGAAATGCTCATCTCTATTGATGAATATTAATGAAATCATGGCTGATATATGTCAATCTGACACTAATTAGTCCCCAGTTTACATACATCAATCCTGATTTCATTAATATTGATCAAAAAACTCATTTATTTTATTTTAAAAAAAAACATTTTGAGGGTAGAGGGCCACAGGCCCAACTTTGTAGCAAACATAGCCATTTGACAAACAAATAGTGTTTGTTCACCCAAATCAGTTAATGAGCTGTGATTCATTATTGGATGCTGCATTATCTTGTTTTGCTTTACATGTGAATCAGAGGAGGGGGACTTGCTATGAGTATCAAATAAGGTTTCTAGAGCATAAAAGATGGAATATTTTGTCAATTGTGGAAAAAATATGTGGGTCTCAAGTTTCAAACATTCAGTTGATTTACTCATGGAAACTCTATATCTAAGTTTCAAAAAAGATATGATTTTGCTTTCTTTGTGCTTCACTCTTTTTAACTTCATGCATGTCATCTTTCATCCAATCTCTTATGTTAGAACAAGCAACCTCTGCATGGCCATTGGCATCCCACCTACTAATTACAGATAGGAAGACATGTCAACATCAACTAAGATCAGATTAGTGAAACATCAATGCAAAAAAGATACTCTGAAGCAATTTTACTGATAAGGCAACAGGCATTTAAACATATGAGGACAACAAACTCTTTTGATCTTCCACATTATGAACTTCATATCTGTACTTCATAGAAACTTCTTCAAGAACCACTAGATCTATAAATTAGTTTATGAATCATGCATTAGGGATTCAAGGTGCATTTTTTTGGTCCTTCCTGTTGGTAAGGAACCCGTTGATCTTTTTAGTAAATCTGGTCAAAAGTAGTGTATATTTACTAAAAAGAGTTGCATTGTTTTATACTTAAAAGACTTGTTTCAAAGAACATCTACAAACAGGGAAAAAAACAAGCTTTAGGTGTTTGAGGTGAGAATATTAATATTTGCCACAACAAAATAACTTTGATGGTGTTCATCTAAGGGCTGCTTTGTTTATGTGAAAAATAGCATAGAGTCGGCTTCCTTGTTGCAGCATTTTACACCAGCGTGATCTCCATAACCTAAATCACTATGACTTATGCCATGGAATAAAGGAATCCATTTCTTATGTTATTTTGGACTGCAGGTTGGCAAACCAGGTTTGGAGACAGGCTCACTCCAAGATGGTCAATTCATAAGATAATATATCAGAGAAGGTGATAGTTTTTTGATCTTTGAAAGGAAGGCTCTAAAGCTAGCCTGACCATTGTCTGGGGCTACCAGCTAATATTCCTTCACACTTAATGATGGGAGCCCTGCACTAGATTTGCCCAACTCATTACTAAGAAATGGGAGTGCGAGACACAAAGCTCTAGCCAAGATTGGCTGAAAACCTAGCGGAGATGGACTGGGCCTGGTCTGTCCAAACTCCTCTCAATCCCTGGTACCTCACAGACATGCATCCTAATGTTCCTAGTCAGCTGATTCAGATGTTTCAGAATTTAGATCATAAGAAAGAAAGATGGATCTCATAGACTCAAAATATCACGTATTATTTTTCGTTTCGATCAATCATGTATGTGGTGGAAAGAGTAGTAGTTATGTGAGAAAAAAAAAAAAAAAACAGCTAGAGAGAGAGAGAGAGAGAGAATCCAATTTAAGACATTCTTTCAGACTGGAAGATTGTCAAATGAGTAGAAGCTTAGAAAATTAAGCTGATGATGGGGAAGTTAATGGTTCAGATTAAAAAGGATAGGGAAGTTAATGGTCAGAACAGACAAGATTTGAGAAAAGATGCATGACAGGCACAGAAGCTAGTTTTCTTCTGTTTAAATTGAAGACATGAGATACTCGAGCACTTGCTGATTGCAATATATAAATATCTTTAACTTGTTCTGCTAAATTAATTATTTTTTTTTTTTTTGGAGGGTTTTTTTTTTTCTTCCTCTGGTTTTCTTAGAAGCAGTTGGGTCAGTTGGAAGGTCCCAACTGACAACTACATTAACCCATCATCAGATCACTAGCAGCCCAACTTGTAGCCAGAAGGCAAAATCCCACCAACAAAATATTCCAAAACAGTCTTATTTGATCTTAATCAACAGCTTTTTTTTTTTTTTGATGAAAGATCTCTAGAGTTTTTAACTTGCATTAATAGGTGCTCTCTTGCATTAGTAGGTGTTCTTCATGATCTTAGTCAGAAAAAACCAGCTTTTTTAAGACTAATGATAGCGATACTCTGGTTAAATTTACCCTTTGGCAAATTTAAGTAGGACTGTAATAATATATTGCAATCTGATAATTGTCCCAGATATTTGAAAATGAGTGGATTTGAATCTCGAATTGAATATGTTGATGCTTGTGGATTCCGTTTCTTTATACTATATATTTTGTGCTTTAACAAATATATTTTGCATTAGAATGTCATGTCTGAGGTATGTTACATAGACAAGTGGATTTGAATATGAAACATGAAGATAAGCAAAACCTAAAATCCTACAGGCAGGATATTGGAGCGACTTTAGAATCATTAAAAAGGGAGCAGGCAAATAATATTTTGAACTCAAAACCTCTGGTTATAAAATCCGGCAATATTCATATCACAAGATTGTTTTATGTTGAGAATAAATCAGTAATGCTCAAGTTCAATATTAAAATTTTTAGGAAGACAAAGAAGAAAAATTTTAATGATTTATTTTCTTGCCATGCAAAATGGTGGAAATCGATCTTCATGATTTATTTGAAAATCATTAAAAATCTATTTTACAAAAATCAAAATCCAATAACAAACATTTTTAAACCCAATCCTGAAGCTAAGCTCAACCTGTTTGGTTCATCCATTTGAACCATTTCATGTAGCTTGGAAATGCTGACTAAATGAATTTAACTAGTTGTCACCCTTCCCCTCGGTCAAATGGTTCCGAGACTAGAGCCAAGGGAACAGATCTTCAAGGGAACAGATCTTCAAAGGAGTAGCTTGACCCCTTGTATTACAATTATAATATAACAACTTTCCAAGGAACGGAGGGAGGGAGAAAGAGAGAGAATGAGCAGTATCCTAATCACATGTTATGGTACGTGCGCCGCATTATAGAAAACTATATAGCTTTAAATAGCCATCATATCATACATCTCATAAAAGACTAATTATCGTTCAACTTGTGACCTGTAATGTTTAGCATTAAACACATCATGCATGATTCTGGAGATGAACAATCACCATTTATCTTTGCGATGAATGATATTGCGATTGTTCAGAAGTGTGCACTCTTCTGCATATAGTCCTCTGCAGTACAAGGCATGCACCACATAGGATTTGAACTTCTATGCCAACGTTTCTAACTCAAATTCTAGTAGAAGTAGGATTTGAATTCAGATGATGCGACTATTGCACAGTCCTCCATGGTACAAAGCATGCATCACATAGGATTCGAATCTCTATACCAACACTTCTTAACTCCTCGAATTCTAGTAGAAATAGGATTTGAATTCAGACGATGCGACTATCTAATATTCAATCATGTTGGCAAGCTAGCACTTTCAATTACGTGTCATTCCGTTGTCCCTCTAATCATGGACATCACTGTACCAACCCTTGCAGCGGCCCTGGCCCATATATTTAACTCATAAAACTATACCACAACTGGCCATTACTGACAGCCACATGCCAGATTTCCTGCACCACCTCCATTCCGTGGTCCTCGGGTCACATGACTGACACTGCCCAAGAGCACGGTTAGGTGCCAAACGGTACGGAAAACTGCTCCACGTCATGGCCTACTCCCATGCCGAGCTTGTCGCCCACCTACCAACTACTATTTTACCATGCGCCAGCCCTGTTCGTGTGCCCCTCAAAGATTATTCGACGCGGCTACACCGTCTCTTGGTAACTCTGACTCTTGGAGCTTTATTACTATTCCAATAGCGATCCATAAAATTTTATTTATTTTTTCAATTTTTTTTTAAATATTTATCAAGATAAATTTTAATAACAATATCAGAGATAGAAGAAATGGCATAGATTTCATCATTCGCAATGCTGATGTTAGATTTTTAGCTGCTGGCACCTTCTATCCTGTTGAGCTTTCTGTTTCGGAAGCGGAGCTTCACACTGTCTGAACGGACATCATTTTTATCGGACAATAGTTTCAAATAGACAGGATCTATATTGAGGATGAGTCTGCTACCATCATCTCTTGGGTCTGAAAAGAGATGAGGCACCTGAAGGCTCACCTACTCATCCAGAATGTCTGAACTATTCTTCGTCATGCTGCTGCAGTCTAAGTGTGGCATGTCTATCGGGAGACAAACACAGCTGTAAACTGGGTTGCGGCTTTCATAGCGGAGCATTCTGACGATTAGATCTGGAGACAGGGTGATGTTTATCTCTCGATTTTATGAGAACTTTTGTATCTTGATCTTTTAGACTGCTCCATACTAGAATGATGTGATCTTCCGTTTGTATCAAAAAAAATATAATTTTTTTAATATTCTACTTCTAAATACAAAGAACACTAAACGAAATGATTTTATTAACTTAAAGAAAAATAATTTTTTTGCTGGCATAATCGAGTAACTCATAATGTATTGTAAATCTTTATGCTTTTAGAATGGTGTTGCCGGAAGTGTTAAATGAAATATGATGATAGGAGATGTTATATATATATATATATATATATATATATATATATATATATATATATATATATATGAAGAGATTTTTATTCACTCTAATTAGATCAAAGCTATAGGCATTCAACAAATCTTCTCTTATTATTGCACATGCTCAATATCAGTTCGGATCTGCATCACAATTTATATCTGAAAACAAAATGATAAATATTTTGTTATTAGTAAAATAATATTTTGTTTAATGAAAAATAATCATCAATGATATTTACACTGATCTTTTATTAACTTTATTTAGCATGGATTTTTGAATTTAAAATAGATGAATAATATAAATCTTAAATAACGATCGTTATTTCAATTAATTTATATATTTGCACGCAATAGTATGGTACGGCAGTCATGGAGATATAGCCTTTTATCTGAGTTCTTTTCCCAAATAATACGAAAAAAAAACTTTTTTACCAAAATATATCAAAACGAAACTTATTTACCAAACTAATGCAAAAGGGAAAAACGCCATTTTGAATGGCGTTTTTTCCCCTTCCACGTCAGCCCCTATTTCCACGCTGGCATCGCCCGAAGGAAAAAAAAAAAAAACATCAAAAAACGCCATATCAAATGGCGTCTTTAAAAACGCCATTTTGAATGGCGTTTTTAAAAACGCCATTCAAAATGGCGTTTTTCAATTTTCCCACCGGAAAAAATCGTGGGAAAATAGAAAATTTTGTTTTTTAAACTTTGGAATTAGTAAATAAATTAAAAAATTAATTTGGATTGAAATTTAAAATATAAAGATTTTAATTTGTAATTAATTTAAAAAAGCATAAGAAAAAAAAAATTATTATAGAAAATAAAAAAAAGAGAAAGAAATATGAAAGAAATAAAAATTTGAAATTTAATTGAAAAACATCATTCGAAATATTTATCTTAAAAAATTTTTTAAAAAAAATTTGAAGTAATCAAAGAAAAAGAATTTTAATTAAAAATTAAAAAAAAAATAAATTTTAAAGATTAATTGAAATAAAAATATTATTTTAAATTACTTTCCGAAATTAGAAATTAATTTTTTTAAAAAAATTAAAAAATTTGTAAAAATAGGGTTAAAAAATTTTATAAAAACATAAAGAATTGAAAAAAATAGAAATTATAATTGTAATTGAAGAACAAAGTTTATATTTTTAATTTTAAGAAATAAGAATTATAATTATAAATAAAATTAAAAATTATATTTTAAATAACTAAATTAATTTAAATATAAAACGCCATTTTGAATGGAAAATTAGAAAATTTTGTTTTTTAAAATTTGAAATTAGTAAATAAATTAAAATTTTAATTTTGATTGAAATTTAAAATATAAAGATTTGAATTTGTAATTCATTAGAAAAATTAATTTAGATTTTTTATTTCAAATTTTTTTTAAAAGATGTCAAAAAAAATCTTAAGAAATAAAAAAAAAATTATCATAGAAAATAAAAAAAAGGAGAGAAAGAAATATGAAAAAATAAAAATATTATTTCAAATTACTTTCGGAAATTAAAATTAATTTATTTTAAAAAGATTCAAAAAATTTTTAAAAAGAGGGTTAAAAATTTTTATAAAAACATAAAGAATTGAAAGAAATAGAAATTATAATTGAAATTGAAGAACAAAGTTTATAATTTTTAATTTTAAAAAATAAGAAATATAATTGTAAATAAAATTAAAAATTTTATTTTAAATAACTAAATAAATTTAAATATAAATTTTTAAAGTATTTTTTAAATAAAAGAAAAAAAATACTAATAGAATATAAAAAAGATAAAAATGGAAAAAAATTAAAATTAAAATTTAAAAATATAGAAATTATAAAGTAGATTAGAAAAAATATATCATAAAATAATAAAATTAAATTGAATTAATTACAATTTTTTTGTTAGGGTATTTTATAAATGTGACTTAAAAAAAGTAAATTTGAAATAAATTTTGATAAAAAAATACATTAAAAAGTTAAAAAATTATGAAAAGTTAAAAAAGTTGAAAAGTGAAAATTTTTAAAAAGTCAACAAAAATAACAATTATAAATTTATAACCAAAAAAAAAAATTAATGTTTAATTGAAATAAAAATATTTTTTAAATATATTTTATAAGAATAAAATTAATTTAATTAAAATAATTTTCAAATAAAATTTAAAAATGACCTAAAAAAATTTCATAAAAAGATAAAGAATTGAAAAAAATAAAAATTTTTAAATAATCAAAGAACAAGCATTATAATTCAAAATTTAAAAGAAATAAAATTTTAAATATTAATTGAAATAAATATATTATTTCAAATTACTTTCGGAAATTTAAAAGTAAATTTATTAAAAAGATTCAAAATTTTTTTAAAAATAGGGTTAAAAAATTTTATAAAAATATAAAGAATTGAAAAAAAATAGAAATTATAATTGTAATTGAAGAACAAAGTTTATAATTTTTAATTTTAATAAATAAGAATTATAATTGTAAATGAAATTAAAAATTATATTTTAAATAACAAAATTAATTTAAATATAAATTTTTAAAAATTATTTTAAATAAAAGAAAAAGAAATACTAGTAGAATATAAAAAAGATAAAAATAAAAAAAAATAAAAATTAAAATTTAAAAATATAGAAATTATAAATTAGATTAGAAAAAATATATCATAAAAGAATAAAATAAAATTAAATTAATTACATTTTCTTTGTTAGGATATTTTATCAATGTGACTTAAAAAAATAAGAAATAAAAATTAAAATTGTAATTGAAATTAAAAATAATATTTTAATTAATAAATTAAATTAAACATTATTATTTAAAAAATAATTTAAATGAAGAAAAAAAAATGGGTGGAAAAATTAAATTTTAATTTGAATTAAAATTTGATAAAAAAAAAATACAGTGTAAAGTTAAAAATTGAGAAAAAATATGGAATAAGATATTTATAAAAAATATTTTTTTAATTAAAAGAAATAAAAAAAAAAGGGGGAAAATGCCATAGAGAATGGCGTTTTCCCCTCCCAGATCCCTTTTCCCCTCTTCTTCTTCCTTCTCCCTTCTCCTTCTCCTCTTCTCCCTTCTCCCTTCTCCCTTCTTGATCTTCTCCGGCGTCTCTCCGACGGCACGGCGGCACGGCGGCACGGCGGCGAGGTCTCGGCGGCGGTGAGTTCTTCCTGCCTCTCTCTCCATCTTCCTCTTTCTCTCTCCCTCTTCCCCTCTCTCTCTTTCTCTCATCCTGGTGGCGGGGCCCGCGTCCCGACGGCGGGCCGCGCGTCCCGGCGGCGGGCCGCGCGTCCCGCCGGCGGTGGCTCCCGGCCCCCTCTCCTCTCTCTCTTCCTCTCTCTCTCTCTCTTCCTCTCTCTCTCCCTTCTCCGTGGCCGCCGGCCACAGACTGGCGGCGGCGGGCCGCGCGTCCCGGCGGCGGGCCGCGCGCCCCGGCTGTGGGTCCCGCGTCCCGGCGGTGGCCCCGGCCCCCTCCTCTCTCTCTTCCTCTCTTCCTCTCTCTCTCTCCCTTCTCCTTGGCCGCCGGCCACAGACGGCCGGCGGCGGGCCGCGCGTCCCGGCGGCGGGCCGCGCGTCCCGGCGGCGGGTCCCGCGTCCCGGGGGCGGGTCCTGCGTCCCGGCGGTGGCCCCCGGCCCCCTCCTCTCTCTCTTCCTCTCTCTCTCTCTTCCTCTCTCTCTCTCCCTTCTCCTTGGCCGCCGGCCACAGACGGCCGGCGGCGGGCCGCGCGTCCCGGCGGCGGGTCCCGCGTCCTGGCGGCGGGTCCCGCGTCCCGGCGGTGGCCCCCGGCCCCCTTCTCTCTCTCTCTCTCTTCCTCTCTCTCTCCCTTCTCCTTGGCCGCCGCCCACAGTCGGCCGGCGGCGGGCCGCGCGTCCCGGCTGCGGGCCGCGCGTCCCGGCGGCGGGCCGCGCGTCTCGGCGGTGGCCCCCGGCCCCCTCCTCTCTCTCTCTTCCTCTCTCCCTCTCTTCTCCTTGGCCGCCGGCCGTCTGGGCCGCGCGTCCCGGCGGTGGCCCCCGGCTCCCTCCTCTCTCTCTTCTTCTCTCTCTCCCTTCTCCGTGGCCGCCGGCCACATACCGCCGGCGGCGGGCCGCGCGCCCCGGCGGCGGGTCCCGCGTCCCGGCGGTGGTCCCCGGCCCCCTCCTCTCTCTTCCTCTCTCTCTCTTCCTCTCTCTCTCTCCCTTCTTCTTGGCCGCCGGCCACAGACTCCCGGCGGCGGGCCCCGCGTCCCGGCGGCGGGTCCCGCGTCCCGCGTCCCGGCGGTGGCCCCCGGCCCCCTCCTTTCTCTCTCTCTCTTCCTCTCTCTCTCCCTTCTCCTTGGCCGCCGGCCACAGACGGCCGGCGGCGGGCCCCGCATCCCGGCGGCGGGCCCCGCGTCCCGGCGGTGGCCTCCGGCCCCCTCCTCTCTCTCTCTCCCTTCTCCTTGGCCGCCGGCCACAGACGGCCGGCGGCGGGCCGCTCGTCCCGGCGGCGGGTCCCGCATCCTGGCGACCGGTCCCGCGTCCCGGCGGTGGCCCCCGGTCCCCTTCTCTCTCTCTTCCTCTCTCTCTCCCTTCTCCTTGGCCGCCGCCCACAGTCGGCCGGCGGTGGACCGAGGCCCCCTCCTCTCTCTCTTCCTCTCTCTCTCCCTTCTCCTTGGCCGCCGGCCACAGACGGTCGGCGGCGGGCCATTCTTCCCGGCGGCGAGCCACGCATCCCGATGGTGGGCCCGGCCCCAGCCCCGGTGGCCAGGGCGGGATTGTATTTGAATTTTCGTGTTTAATATGTTGGGATGAACTGAATTTTGTGTTTAAGTTGTATTGTGTGATAATATTGTATTTAAAAAAAATTAAAATATATTATCTATTTTTTTTAATACATCTGTGATAATATTGCTTGAGACAGCGTATTATGGCTTACGATCCACGATATCCCGGTCCCCGAGACAGCAGCATTCTTACATTGCAGGAGCACCATCGATCACAGACTATTTTAGATGGCGGCGTAAGCATTACAATCTTATTTACTTTTTAAATTTTTATTTTAAAAATCATGTACGATATCTAATTAGTATATTTTCTTGCAGGAGTCCAGACATCTTCGTCTACGACGATCCGATGCAGATTTCTGGAGGACAGAGGATATCCCAGATAGAGTGTTAGATTATTTACGATATCTGGGATTTTATGGAGTATATCGGATCGGTCGTATACAGATGGATGTTGGTCTTATTACTGCTATGCTTGAGAGATGGCGTCCAGAGACACACACATTTCATCTTCCATTTGGTGAGGCGACCATCAGTTTACAGGATGTCAGCATCCTTACTGGACTACCAGTTGATGGAGATCCAGTTACCGGAGTTGATCCCACACTTTCCATTCCGGAGTGGCAGGCTTTGTGCTTGCGGTTGTTAGGGTTTGAGCCCGACGCACATTTTTTTGATCATTCACGACTCAGGATTGAGTGTTTAGATGATCGTTATCGTCATTTTCATATTGCGGATGATGCACCAGAGGAGATGGTGCAGCAGTATGTTAGGGGTCAGGTGCTGCGATTGTTAGGTGGTGTCTTGTTACCTGATACTTCATCGAATAAGATGAAGTTGATGTTTTTGCCATTATTAGAGGATTTAGATTTCGCTCGTCGACTCAGTTGGGGCAGTGCAGTACTAGCTTGTCTATACCGAGCTATGTGTCGGGGTTCCTATGCTGATCAGAGCGAGATTGGCGGTTATCTTGTATTATTACAGGTACGTGAATTAAAATTTTTAATTTTTAATATTTAATTATATTTTACATTCGATATATCATTTATTTAATTTTTAAATTTTGCAGATTTGGGTATGGGAGCGTATGCCGACTATCAGTCCATTACGACGACAGTTGCTTGAGATGCCATCAGAGCAGCAGGATCCTGATGTTCCATTCAGACTAGACGGACCATTAGGATACAGGTATCGAAATATTTTTTTTTATTTAAATTTTATTATTTTAAATTTATTTAATATTAGTACACTGTGAAACAGATGGAACGTTGCATTCAACGTTCATCACGTATCGACAAGAGTGGCACGGGTTTATAGATGCCAGTTGGATACATTAGTTGATACATCTAGACGGGTAAATTTTGAATTTTTTACAAATATCAATTTACAGTATTCATAATCTATTATAATTTTATATTAATTTTTTTATTTTAATTATATTATATCAGTTTTTGTGGAAGCCATATACAGATGGGATATTGGCTATACTGCCGCAGATGTGTACAGTTGGACACGACATATGGACTGCTAGGGTGCCACTTATTTGTTTTGATGTGGTAGAGTGGCATCTTCCCGATCGTGTCCTGCGGCAGTTTGGTCAGACTCAGGACATTCCAGAGCAGTTTGATACCAGCCAGGGACTTCATCGTATTGATCGACGAGGGAGAGCTCGTATCGACTGGCGTATCAGACATGCACAGTACATCGATATTTGGGATGCACGTCGAGATCACATTGTTCATGGTGATCCTATTTTGAGAGGCCGTTCATATACTGATGACTACATGGCTTGGTTTTTTAGCATTACGGTGCGAGTCATTGGACAGTCTCAGTATGCAGTTTCTGGATACGAGGGCGAGAGTTCTACTGTACGTCTTTTGGTAAGATTACGAAAATTATTTCATGTTATTTGTGTTATATTTTTGTTTTATATTGTACACTATACTGATTGTTTTATACTAACAGTTCTATTTTTATTTTATAGACTGATTCTGTGTCGGATCTTGTGTTGGACACTCGTCGTGCTTTATCTACGACTGATGAGGACGAGCGGATTCAGATACTGCGGGAGATGGAGAGAACAGGTTCCGGAGCATTGGAGGCGATTGGTGTTGATCCACATACCTGTGCGCCTTGGTATGGAGCAGTTCGGGCGCCAGATATGAGTTATACGCCGTCACCATATGCTTCACATATGCCATCACCGCATATTCCGCATATGTCATCATTCGATGCTGCACAGATGCCACCGCCTTTTCATCCACAGATGGCAGCGTCTTCTTCGTCCTACATCCCCCAGATGCCATCACCGGGTACCAGTTGGCCACATGAGTATGATACTTTTTTTTCAGGTCCATCCGTGTATCCAGATGAGAGAGTTGAACGGGTCTCTCAGTCCGTAGATGATCCGACAGCATCAGTTATTCCTGAGCAGCATGATCAGCAGATCTCCTCTACTGATATAGGAGAGGAGCCATCACAGCAGGAGCAGCCGGCGAGGACCTTCCTGAGAAGGTCCAAGCGACCACGGGCGCCGCGACGTCCTTGTGGGACTTAGTCTTTGTTGTATTTGTATTTAGTATTTTTACATTTTTGTTGTACTATTTTTTTTGATATATTTAACATTTTGATTCTATTGAATAATATTAAATATTGATTTTATTTTATATTATTTAATTTTAAATTATTGGATATTATGATTTGTGCATATGGATACACATACTCGAATGTGTCTCAGAACATTAGGAGAGAAAATGTTATGTCGGCGGGCCGTACTTCTCGGGGCCGAGCCCCGCATCTCGATGGCCACGGCGGGCCCCCGCGTCCCGACGGCGGTCCTCAGCCCCCGTCTCTCCCGGCGGTGGGCTCCGTCTCGATTGGTTGTGAGTCCAGAGCAGTTTGATACCAGTCAGGGACTTCATCGTATTGATCGACGAGGGAGAGTTCGTATCGACTGGCGTATCAGACATGCACAGTACATCGATATTTGGGATGCACGTCGAGATCACATTGTTCATGGTGATTCTATTTTGAGAGGCCGTTCATATACTGATGACTACATGACTTGATTTTTTAGCATTACGGTGCGAGTCATTGGACAGTCTCAGTATGCAGTTTCTGGATACGAGGGCGAGAGTTCTACTATACGTCTTTTGGTAAGATTATGAAAATTACTTCATGTTATTTGTGTTATATTTTTGTTTTATATTGTACACTATACTGATTGTTTTATACTAACTGTTCTATTTTTATTTTATAGACTTATTCTATGTCGGATCTCGTGTTGGACGCTCGTCGTGCTTTATCTACGACTGATGAGGACGAGCGGATTCAGATACTGCGGGAGATGGAGAGAACAGGTTTCAGAACATTGGTGGTGATTGGTGTTGATCCACATACCTGTGCGCTTTGGTATGGAGCAGTTCGGGCGCCAGATATGAGTTATACGCCGTCACCATATGCTTCACATATGCCATCACCGCATATGTCATCATTTGATGCTGCACAGATGCCACCGCCTTTTCATCTACAGATGGCAGCGTCTTCTTCTTCGTACATCCCCCAGATGCCATCCCCATATATCAAATGTTGCTCTTTGAATTGAATTTTAGAAAAAATAAGTCTATTTTTAAGTAAAGAAAAGGAATACGTAATAGAATGCTAAAAAGATAAAAATAAAAGAAAACTGAAATTATAATTTGAAATGATAAAATTTTTAAAATAAATTTTAAACAAAATATCATAAAAAAAATATTAAAATAATAATAAAATAGGAATTATAATTATAAATTTTAAAAAAAATTAATTTTAATTTAAATTAGAAAATATCATTTAAATTATTATTTTTATTATTTAATTAAATTTATTTATTAAAAAATTACAAATAGATAAGTAAAGATATTAAAAAAAATAAAAAATAAAAAAAAGAGAAAACGCCATTCTCTCCCCTCCCCAAACCCATTTTTCCCCTCCTTCTCCCTTCTCCTTCTCCCTTCTCGATCTTCTCCTTCTTCCTTTACAAATTTAAGTAAAGGAAAAGAATACATAATATATCATAAAAATGAAAGAAAACTAATATTATATTTTTAAATTATAAAAATTACAAATTAAATTAAAAAATATATCATAAAAAAAGTAAATAAAAGATAAAAAATGGTAATAAAATAGAAATTATAATTTAAAACAAAAAATTATCTTTAATTTAAATTAAAAATTATCATTCAAATTACTATCCTCATTAAAAAAATTAATAAATTAAAACAAATAATTAAACAAATTATGAAAAAAAATTTAAAAAATTTAGAAAAAAGAAAAAGAATAAAAAAACACCGAAGGAAACGGCGTTTTCTCCTTTCTCCCCTTCTTCTCTCCTTCTCCCTCTTCTTCTTTCTCCCTCTTCTCCCTACTCCGGCGTCTCTCCGACAGCACGACGGTGAGCTGCCTCCTCTCTCCCTCTTCCTCTATTTATAAAATTTAAAAAATAAAAATTACCAGAAAAAAAGTCAAGGGATCGACTCATAGAGTGTCGCAGTCAAAATTTTGCGTGCCGTTAAACTCTTTTAGCCATGAGTCGATTCATGGGGTCGACTAAAAAATATAAATCTACTTTTCTTACAATTTTTTATATTATGTATTTGTAATCTTTTAATAAATAAATTAAATTAAATAATGAAAATGATAATTTAAATGATAATTTTAATTTAAATTAAAATTAAATTTCTTTAAAATTTATAATTATAATTCTTATTTTATTGTTATTTTTTTATTTTCCTATGATACTTTTTTTATTTATTTTAAAATAGTTATCATTTGAAATTATAATTTCATTTCTCTTCCATTTTTTTCTTTTTAGCATTCTATTACGTATTCTTTTTCTTTAATTAAAAAATTATTATTTTTTCTAAAGTTCAATTTACAAAAATTTTTTTCCACATTTTTCCTTATTTTTTAACTTTACACTGGATTTATTTTTTGATCAAAATTTAATTCAAATTAAATTTTCCTCCCTTTTTTTCTTTATTTAAAATATTTTTTAAATAATAATATTTAAATTAATTTAGTTATAAATTAAATTTTCCTCCCTTTTTTTCCTTACAATTACAATTTCTATTTTTTTCAATTCTTTATCTTTTTATAAATTTTTTAAGGTCATTTTTAAATTTTTTTTAAAAATTTTTGTTCTTATTTCTTAAATTAAAAAATAAAAAATTTGTTATTCAATTACAATTATAATTTCTATTTTTTTTCAATTCTTTGTTTTTTTATAAAATTTTTTTAGCCTATTTTTAAAATTTTTTTGAATCTTTTTTTAATTTATTATTTTTATTTGAGAAAGTAATTTGAAATAATATTTTAATTTCAATTTATATTTAAAATTTTATTCTTTTTTATTTTTACATTATAATTCTTTTTTTTTATTTTTTAAAAATTTTATAATTTTTAATTTTCTTAAAAATTTTGAAGACAAGTATTTCGAATGATGTTTTTCAATTTAATTTCAAATTTTTATTTCTTTCATATTTTTTTCTCTTTTTTTATTTTCTATGATAATTTTTTTTAATTTTTTAAGATTTTTTTGGACATCTTTTAAAAAAAATTTGAAATAAAAAATCTAAATTAATTTTTTTAATGAATTACAAATTCAAATCTTTATATTTTAAAATTCAATCAAAATTAAAATTTTTAATTTATTTATTAATTTCAAATTTTAAAAAACAAAATTTTCCATTTTCCCACGATTTTTTCCTTTATTTTTGGGTGGGAAAATTGGAAAACGCCATTTTTAATGGCGTTTTTAAAAACGCCATTCAAAATGGCGTTTTTAAAAGCGCCATTTGGAATGGCGTTTTTAAAAGCGCCATTCCGAATGGCGTTTCTTCCTTTTTTTTTTTTTTTTTTGGACGATGCCACCGTGGAAATGGGGAGTGACGTGGCGGGGGGAAAAACGCCATTCAAAATGGCGTTTTTCCCTCTCACATCACTTTGGTAAATAAGTTTGGTTTGAATATATTTTGGTAAAAAAGTTTTTTTTTTGTATTATTCGGGAAAAGAGCTCCTTTTATCTTCCCATGCGTGTGGACAGGGAGAAGGCACGTGAGAGTGATAGAAAGCCGTTGGCCGCCTCAAAACGTCCTCCTCGATGCGAATCCGCAGGAAAAAAGAAAAATAGCTCGAGGGGAGGTGCAGTCAAATCGACAGCTCATCGCACGTGATGGCGCCACCCGTAATTCGGTCCTTTTTTTTTTTTTTTCCCATATCTCATATCTGTTGGGTTTGGTAAGATTCTCCCATGTTCTAGCTCTACCGCATGATGATTAAAATATTATTTTATTATATAATATTGTATATGATCCAAGCATGAGATCTTGTTTTGGATGAGTAGAATGGCATAATATCAATCCAAAGCAAGCCATATGGAAGGGAAAATTCATCAGCCACAGAAACAATGAAACATGCATGTATTTCTTTATGGTGGAGGAGTTTTCTTTACCAAATCAAGGTTTTGGCTAGTCCTTTACTAAAGTCACAGTTATATTAGAAACTTGAAAACCCTCTATCTTCGTTAGAGTTTAGAAGCTTGGAAGTAATAGATGGTTGGCATCTACAAACAATTATAATTATCACTCGAGAACCATGGAGACATGCTTGAAGGAGCATGCATTGGCAGCATGGAACATGTGATGGAGTGTTGTGCAGTAGTTTGATTGTCATAATATGAAGCTTAATAAAAATTTCATTATTGAAATATGAGGATGAGGATTTTTTTTTTCTCATAATTTTGGAGTATGTGCAGTCGTTTGGTTGTCATAATAGAATAGTTCATTATTAAACAGTACATAAGGATGAGAAAATTTTCTTTTGTGATAGTTATGGAGTATAATCAACGTTATGACAAAAGCTCTGTCTTGTATCAATACCAATAAGATCGGCAAGAAAAAAAAGAGCAATTCATGTTTCATATCAATATTAAAGTTGTTCTTACACCTCAAACTGATCTTTAACAATTTCATCAAGAGATTTATTTTCAATTTTTAGAGAAATTGATAAAACTAGTTTCTTTTGTTTCATCCTATACAAGGGAGAGTGACTTGAACTCACATGTATGCTTGAGGAGGTGTGTTGTGCCAAAGATCATTTCCTAAATTTTGTTTAATTCATTTTGCATTGTGTTGTTAATTTTCTTCGAGATCAAACCATTTTTTTGTTGTGATCTCTCTCTCTCTCCTTCCTCCCTCTCTCCCTCCTCTTTTTAATAATCATCACTCAAGTTTTAGCCATCATCTCTGCTTGCATGTGAAGGAAACACATAATTTTCCATCAAAGGTTCCCCACTCACTTCCTTAAAAGCCCATAGCCTTTATTGGGTTACAAAGCTAGCAAGAACTAGAGGCGGAATAATTATTTCTTCTTTTTTTTTTTTTTTCTTTTTTTTCGCCCACAAGAGGAAAGATATGTATGAGGCATAAAGACAGCATACTTCGCATTCATTAGTGAAGAAAGAGGAGAAAACACCTCTATAACCCATCTCCATTTGTTGGGTAAAGATCTTTTGCTGTGTAATAGATTCGAATGCATTCTTGTCGAGTTAATGGCATATCCCTTTCACCGGTCTCACTTACCTGGCCATATGTGTCGATCCAATTCTGATTTGAGGTAACTAACAATTCGAGCTAATCCATATCACTAGGTTAGTCATAATTGTTATGATTATGTCAAGTCAAGTTTAATGAGACCTAAATTAAATCTTCCTAAGAAAATATTAAGTCTAAGATCTTCCACCATTGTGGATGTGCGGATCCTTCCCGGAGTTGATTGTTCTCGGCTGGTTACAGTGGTTCAGTTGCACCGGAAAGACGCAACCATGTCCATTAGGCATTGGATGCTACGGATTAGAGGATGGGTTGTGCTCAATATTCTGGATACGATGAGGGACTCAATTAGGAATCTAGTTCGTGCAAATGGTGGTCTAACTTAACTAAGGATTGGAGCAATATTTCGGACACGGTGAACTTCATGAATTAGAGATCAAGTTTGGATGCACTATGATTAGAGAATCATTGGACAAGAGTTGTCCACTCATCGGTTGACCCATCACCAATAACTGTTAGGTGAGGTGATAAGCCAGTCGGTGAGACCGCACCATCCACTAGAAATCACTAATCACAGAGATTTTCACATCTCTACCTAGGGAGTATAGAGATTTGAGAAAATAGTGGGAGCCTAATTTGTTTAAAAATGAAACTCCTAAATAAATTGGTTAAGTCTGATTACAAAATCTAACTAGAAACTTTTGACTCTCTACAGGAAACATGTATGCATCCAACCCTCTGACCAAAATACTAGACACCCACAGATTGACTGGACCTAATTTCAAGGACTAGTTGAGAAACTACAGAATTATTTTAGGTTTCGAGAAACTGACTCATGTCTTGGACCAGAATCCACCTACCATACCAGCACGTCCGACTGCTGAACAGAGAGCGTCTCTGAAAAAGTGGACTGATGAAGATAACAAAGCCAAGTACTGTATGTTGGGTGCAATGTCTGATGACTTGCAACGCCAGCATGAGAATATTATGACTACCCGCCAAATATTGACTCACCTACAAGAGTTGTTTGGTGAACAAAGTCGCGCAGCCAAGTATCAAGTCTGTCAAAGACTTTTTAAGGCTAAAATGCATGATGGGCAGTCAGTCCAAGATCATTGTTTGACAATGATCAAGGACTTTGAGGAGCTTGAGAAGCTCGGTATCATCTTAGATAAGAATTTTTAGATTGATGTGATCCTTCAGTCCTTATCCGATGCATATGGTCAGTTCATCATAAACTTTCATATGCATAAGATGCAGTATACCTTGGTTGAGTTAATGAACATGTTGGTTACGGCTGAGCTTTCTTTGAAGAGTTCAAAAGGCTCAGTCTTTACTATAGAGTGAACTTCTTCCAAGAGAAAGTCTTTTGAAAAGAAAAAAAAATCTGTGAAGAAGCAGAAGGTGGATGGGAAGAAGAAGAAGACAGAACCGAAGAAGAAGGCTGCTGAAAAGGAAAAATATTTTCACTGTAATTCAGACGGCCATTGGAAGCAGAACTGTCCTCAGTATCTGGCCACCCTGAAGAACAAGAAGGATGGTCTTTCTGGAGGTATGCTCGTTATAGAATCTAATCTTACGATTTTCTCTGCATCCAGTTGGGTACTTGACTCTGGTTCTAGTGCTCATTTGTGCACTTCTACGCAGGGTCATGAGGAGAGAAGGAGGCTGAGGGATGGGGATATGATCCTACGCATCGGGAACGGAGCAAGAGTTGCTGCTGTGGCCGTGGGAACTTATCCTCTGCGATTACCGTTAGGATTAGATTTAGTTCTTAGAGATTGTTATTATGTGCCTGCAGCAAGCAAAAATTTAATTTCTGTTTCATGTTTAGCACAAGAAGGCTATGTGATTAGCTTTCATAAGGACTATTGTAACATATTTTATGAAAATAATAAAGTTGCAAATGATTTTCTTATTAATGATCTCTATCAGCTACATATTGATGTATCTGTATTTAATATCGAGAAAAATAGGAATGCCATAAGAATTAAAAGGCCTAGAGATAGTCTAAATGATAGGTATCTGTGGCACCTAAGGCTAGGTCATATAGCGGAAGACAGGGTTAACAAATTGAAAAAATTCAGGCTATTGAGTCTGTTGACTTTCGAGTCATATCCAGTTTGTGAATCATGCCTTCAAGATAAAATGACCAAGCTTCCTTTTGTGGGACATGGGAAAAGGGCCACGACCTACTTGTCCTAGTACATATGGATGTGTGCGGCCCATTTGATGTACCGGCTAGAGGCAACTATGTCTACTTCATTACTTTTATCGATGATATGTCTAGGTACGGGTATGTATTTCTAATGAAATACAAGTCTGAAGCCTTTGAAAAGTTCAAAGAATTCAGGCATGAGGTAGAAAAACAAACAGGAAAGTCCATTAAGATTCTTCGATCAGATCGAAGAGGTGAATATCTTAGTCGGGAGTTCCTAGACTATCTTAATGACAATGACATAGTCTCTCAATGGACTCCACCTGGAACGCCACAACTCAACGGAGTTTCAGAACGAAGGAACCGGATCCTATTAGATATGGTCCATTCCATGATGAGCTTCACGGACCTCCTTGAGTTTCTTTGAGGATATTGTCTCATGACAGCAATATATGTATTGAATAGGATTTCCTCTAAAATCATTCCTATCACACCATATGAGATATGGCATGATAAGAAATCAAGTCTGAGTCATCTCAGAATTTGGAGTTGTCTGGCTCATATCAAGAGACAGCAGGCGAACAAGTTAGAGTTCAGATCTTTTAGAGCTCGATTCATAGGATATCCTAAAGAGACATTAGAATACTATTTTTATATTTCGGAAGACCACAATGTGATTGTGAATCAACATGCTATTTTTTTTGAAAAATAGTTTATTCAAGATAGTGGCATCGGAAGAATAATTAAGCTCCAGGAGAATGTCTCTCAAGAGCAATGAGCTAAAGAACCTGAGGAACCCAATCAATTAGAACCAGTCCTAACACAACCTCTTCCACCTCGTAGATCGACTAGGGTTTTTCGTCCTCCTGAAAGGTACTTAGGTACCATACAAGAGGATGTAGAGAAAATGTTCCTCACGAAAAATGAGGCTCATGGTGATGACCCCAAGACCTATGACGAGGCGATATCAGATATCGACTCCGAGATATGGTTAGAGGCAATGAGATTATAAATTGACTCGATACACTCAAACCAAGTCTGGACCTTGGTAGATCCACCTGAAGGTATTGTACCTATTAGGTGTAAATGAATCTTCAAGAGAAAGATAGGTGCAGATGAGAATGTGGAGACATTCAAGGCTAGGCTCGTAGCGAAAGGTTATAGTCAGCGCGAAGGCATTGACTATCAGGATACTTTCTCGCCCGTAGCTATGCTAAAATCCATCCGCATATTGCTTGCTGTTGCAGCCTATTTCGATTATGAAATATGGTAGATGGATGTGAAAACGGCGTTCTTAAATGGATATCTTGAGGAAGATATCTATATGGAATAGCCGCTTGGTTTCACATCCAGTGATGATGATCACAAGGTCTGCAAGCTGCAAAGGTCCATTTATGGACTTAAGCAAGCATCTCGGAGCTGGAATATTCATTTCAATGATGTGATCAAAATGTTTGGTTTCATCAAGAACAAGGAGGAACCATGTGTGTTCAAGAAGGTCAGTGAGAGCGCAGTTGTCTTCCTCGTACTGTACGTAGATGACATCCTCCTGATTGGAAATAATATTTTCATGATGATCTCAGTCAAAATATGGTTGTCTAAAGAGTTCTCTATTAAAGATCTAGGAGAGGCATCCTTTATACTGGGTATTAAGGTCTATAGAGATAGACCAAATAGGATGCTGGAACTTTCACAGAAGATATATATAGAGGAGGTGCTAAAAAAGTTTAGCATGGAAAACTCCAAAAGAGGTTTAGTACCTTTTAGACATGGCATTCATCTCTCCAAGAAGATGTGTCCCAGCACATCTGAGGAGATTGAATGCATGAGCAAGATCCCTTATGCTTTGGCAATAGGAAGCCTCATGTATGCCATGCTATGTACACGACCTGATATAGCCCATGCTGTGAGTGTCACAAGCAGATATCAATCGAATCCAGATGAAGAGCACTGGACTTCTGTGAAATATATCCTTAAGTACTTGAGAAGGACTAAGGATATGTTTCTAGTCTTTGGAAATGGAGAACTCCAGGTTCAAAAATTTATAGACTTAGACTTTATGTCTGATATAGATGATCGAAAGTCGACATCTGAAAGTCTGTTCATTTGCAATGGTGGTGCAGTTAGCTGGAAGAGTTTCAAGCAGATGGTGATTGCTGATTCCACCATGGAGGCAGAGTATATTGCTGCATCGAAAGCTGCGAAGGAGGCATTCTAGTACAAGAAATTTGCTGCAGAGTTTGGAGTGATGTCATTGGATGCCATCCCTCTTTACTGCGACAATAATGGCGCCATAGCCCTAGCCAAGGAGCCAAGGTCTCACCAGAAGTCCAAGCATATCGAGCGACGATTTCATCTGATCCGTAATTATCTCGAAAAAGGTTATGTCAAGGTTAAGAGAGTCGACTCCACAGACAATATGGCAGACCCGCTGACAAAATCATTAGGCCAGCAGAAGATCAAAGCCCACCTTGAGAAGATGGGACTTAGATATGTAGCCAATTGACATTAGGTCAAGGGGGAGTTTGTTAGATGTGTGTCCTAGATGCCAGATTAGCTGACACATTTCTATACAAATGTAGGGACAAATTTATAATTTTGACTATAAATGAATAAAAAGGTTATTCTACTATCATATTGTGTATATTATGTATGTGATACATCCTTTGAGTTAGTAAGAATGTTAAGTCATATTTTCAAGAGTTAAAAATTTAAGACATGAATTTACATAACTAACTCATAAATAACTCCTGACCATAGGATCATCACGAGGATGGTGATCGATCCGGAAGGTTGGTGTACGATCGCTTCCTTAGGATAGATGTGTCTTGAGTCTATGGTGTGGAGACACCGAGCGAGAGTACAGATATTCATTAAGAATGAGAGTACTGAGCGTGACCACCTCAAGCAGTCATAAGGAAGTCTATCTTTTCATCGATGACTAGCTCGATGCTGCAGCTGTGTGTCTAGTTCTTTGATCTGAGGTGCATCGACAGTTCACCTTGAGTGTGTTATAGTTTGACTACACCATAACTCTATCTCCTAGCCATTCGGAATCCTAAGGTGTATGTTGGCTGTAGCATATTCATTGTAGGAACCAGATTGCACCAAGATGGGATCTATCAATCTCAGTAGATGAGAGGAGTAGTCCTATGATGATCGAAAGATCTAGTCCTTAAGCCCATGGCCATGGCAGAGTGAAATAATGAAAAAGTATTTTTCATTGGGGTTTCACATCGGACTCGAATCGATCGATTGATTCATATGACTGATGTTGGGTTTGACGAGTTCACCTTAACCCTAATTCAGTTGGGACTCATGATAGAGGAACTCAATCACACAGGTAGCTGCACCGAGAGGTTCCTCTTCATTTCTGATGGATTGCCACCATATACTGCTAGGTGTCACTGGTAGATTTTGAAAGCAATTAGAATGATATTGATGATCGATCATTCTAAATTGTCTGAATCAGAAGAGTTCTGATCCATCGAAAAGAGTTTCGATGATGTCGATGATGAGATCACGATATGTCTCATTACCATATGGAAATGAACCTAACTGGGTCACACAAACAAGAGTTAGGATCTAGATGTTATCAATTGAGCTAGTCCAGTTCGATTGATTTGGATTAGATCCAATTAGGTTCAAAAAAATCATGCTAGCATACGATTGAGCCTAATTTTCTCCTCATGTAATCTTTTCTATCTCGACTGAGCCAAATGTAATTTGACTCACCCAGAGAACCTTGAGAAGGTCTCTCACAGTCTGACTGGAGTCAGTCTAGCTCAAAAAAGACTTGTCTTAATTCATGAGATGAATTTAAGACAACACCTGTCAATTCCTGTCACCTGCCATTTTCATTTTAGGATATCGGTCAAACGTTGATTCATGGACCTTGGACTGAAGGCCAGTTGGCAAGAAGTCATTGGAGAGTTTTTGTGGAGTGTCCACCCACTAATTTTACCCTCAAAGTGGGCGCCATAATCAGATATGGCGTGCACCCCAAGTGGATAAGAATAGAGTCCCATGAGATGAGGACTCTATGCCTTGATCGACTCAAACTGTTGGGCGCCAATCTCACTGTGTTTATCCAATGTTGGCGCCAACAGTAGGAGGGTTTGGTGGGGTTCTTATCTGATATGATTAGATGACATTACTCCATCAATCAAATTTTTTTCAGAATTAATTAAAAAATTTTTATTGATCGAATGATGTGGTACTGCATAGCGCAGTAGGGTCTATTTAAACCCTGTCTGCGTCTAGGGTTAAAAAAATCTGCTCAATACCCAGCAAAAATGTAAACCCCTCCACTTCTCCATGCCTCCTCTTCTCCTCTCCCTCCCCTCTTCACGTCCAAGAGGTTGGGCGTCCATCCGGTGCTTGTCCAAGACGTGGTGGCTTCCTGATTAGAAGGCTGCAGAGATTTATCGAGAAGTTGCTGCTCCAGTTTCAGAAAATCTTTTGAAGATCTTCCAGATCAGATCTAGATCTGATTTTGAAGCAAAGATTCGCAAGAAGAAGATGATCCAGATCCTGCTCAAGTGGATACCGATAGAGGCCAGATGACTGCGTGGCTATTTTAGAAACTCGGACATTGCTGCAATCATCTATAGGGTAATCTAGTTACCCTAGAGGTATTTCTCTATTCCTCAAATTTCTAGATTTAATTTTAGATTTAATATCAGATAATAGGAATTAGATTTAATAGATCTTAGATCTGAAATATCAGATCTAGATCTGATTTTGGAGCAAAGATTCGCAAGGAGAAGACGATCCAGATCCTGCTCAAGTGGATACCGATAGAGGCCAGACGACTGCGTGGCTATTTTAGAACCTCGGACATTGCTGCGATCATCTATAGGGTAATCTAGTTACTCTAGAGGTATTTCTCTATTCCTCATGTTTCTAGATTTAATTTTAGATTTAATATCAGATAATAGGAATTAGATCTAATAGATCTTAGATCTGAAATATCGTAGGATAATTTTTTTTTTGAAATATTTCGTCCCAGATCTCATTAGATCTGGAAGATCCTACAAGAAAAAAATCGATTTTTTCTTCAACATGCATGTATTTCTTTATGGTGGAGGAGTTTTCTTTACCAAATCAAAGTTTTGGCAGTCCTTTACTAAAGTCACAGTTATATTAGAAACTTGAAAACCCTCTATCTTTGTTAGAGTTTAGAAGCTTGGAAGTAATAGATGGTTGGCATCTATAAACAATTATAATTATCACTCGAGAACCATGGAGACATGCTTGAAGGAGCATGCATTGGCAGCATGGAACATGCAATGGAGTGTTGTGCAGTAGTTTGATTGTCATAATATGAAGCTTAATGAAAAGTTCATTATTGGAATATGAGGATGAGGATTTTTTTTTTCTCATAATTATGGAGTATGTGTAGTCGTTTGGTTGTCATAATAGAATGGTTCATTATTAAACAGTACACAAGGATGAGAAAATTTTCTTTTGTGATGGTTATGGAGTATAATCAACGTTATTACAAAAGCTCAAGCTCTGCTCTATATCAATACCAATAAGATCGGCAAGAAAAAAAAGAGCTATTCATGTTTCATGTCAATATTAAAGTTGTTCTAACACCTCAAACTGATTTTTAACAATTTCATCAAGAGATTTATTTTCAATTTTTAGAGAAATTAATAAAACTAGCTTCTTTTGTTTCATCCTATACAAGGGAGAGTGACTTGAACTCACATGTATGTTTGAGGAGGTGTGTTTTGCCAAAGATCATTTCCTAGATTTTGTTTAATTCATTTTTTCAGTGAAGACTCGTGTTAATCCGGTCTCGATACATTATCACAGTCAAGCTAAGATGCTCAATGTTTCTTCTCCTTATTATTCCGGATCCAAGGCCACCATCGGCAGCCTGATTTAGTACTCTGGCTGGTCCTCGGATTTAGCCATGAGAGAGAGGTTCCCCTATTTTTTGTGGATTTTTTCTTCCTTATTCTGCCTTCATCCACCACCGGCCATTGTGGCTATTGCCCATCTTGGCCTTCACTAGAGGCCGAACTCTCTTGGCGGCTACCTATGACCATACCAAGAGCTTGTCGCCCACCTACCAACTACTATTTTACCATGCGCCAGACCCTGTTCGTGTCCCCCTCAAAGATTATTTGACGCGGCTACACCGTCCCTCTCGATAACTCCGACTCCTGGAGCTTTATTACTGTTCTAACAGCGATCCATAAAATTTTATCCATCTTTTGAAGGTTTTTTTTTTTAATATTTATCAAGATAAATTTTAATGGCAATATCAGAGATGAAAGAAACGGCGTAGACTTCATCATTCGCAATGCTGATGTTAGACTTTTAGCTGCTGGTACCTTCTATCTTGTTGAGCTTTCTGTTTCGGAAGCGGAGCTTCACACTGTCTGAACAGGCATCATTTTTATCAGACAATAGTTTCAAACAGACAGGATTTGCATTGAGGATGAGTCTGCTACCATCATCTCTTGGGTCCGAAAAGAGATGAGGCACCTGAAGGCTCACCCATTCATCCAGAACGTCTGAACTATTCTTTGTCATGTTGCTACAGTCTAAGTATGGCACGTCTATCGGGAGACAAACACTGCTGTAAACTGGGTTGCGACTTTCTTGACGGAGCATTCTGACGATTAGATTTGGAGACAGAGTGATGTTTGCCCTTCGATCCTACGAAATCTTTTATATCTTGATCTTTTAGACTGCTCTCATACTAGAGTGATGTGACCGTCTGTTTGTATCAAAAAAAAAAGTATAATTTTTTTTAGTGTTCTACTTCTAAATACAAAGAACATTAAACGAATTGACTTTCTTAACCTAAAAAAAAATAAGTTTTTTTGCTGGCATAACCGAGTAACTCAAATGTATTGTAAATCTTTATGCCTTAAAATGGTGTTGCTGAAAGTGTTAAATGAAATATGGTGATAGGAGATGTTTTATATATATTTGTGAAGAGATTTTTATTCACTCTAATTAGATCAAAACTATAGACATTCAACAAATCTTCTCTTATTATTGCACATGCTCAACATCAGCCCAGATCTGCATCACAAATTGTATCTGAAAATAAAATGATAAACATTTTGTTATTAGTAAAATAATATTTTATTTAATGAAAAATAATCATCAATGATATTTACACTGATCTTTTATTAATTTTATTTAGCATGAATTATTGAATTTAAAATAGATGAATAATATAAATCTTAAATAACAATCGTTATTTCAATTAATTTATATATTTGCACGCAACAGTGTGGTACGGCAGTCATGGAGATATGGCCTTCTATCTTCCCATGCGTGTGGACAGGGAGAAGGCACGTGAGAGTGATAGAAAGCCGTTGGCCGCCTTAAAACGTCCTCCTCGATGCGAATCCGCAGGAAAAAAGAAAAATAGCTCGAGGGGAGGTGCAGTCAAATCGACAGCTCATCGCACGTGATGGCGCCATCCGTAATTTGGTCCCATTTTTTTTTTTTTTCCCATATCTCATATCTGTTGGGTTTGGTAAGATTCTCCCATGTTCTAGCTCTACCGCATGATGATTAAAATATTATTTTATTATATAATATTGTATATGATCCAAGCATGAGATCTTGTTTTGGATGAGTAGAATGGCATAATATCAATCCAAAGCAAGCCATATGGAAGGGAACATTCATCAGCCACAGAAACAATGAAACATGCGTGTATTTCTTTATGGTGGAGGAGTTTTCTTTACCAAATCAAGGTTTTGGCTAGTCCTTTACTGGAGTCACAGTTATATTAGAAATTTGAAAACCCTCTATCTTTGTTAGAGTTTAGAAGCTTGGAAGTAATAGATGGTTGGCATCTACAAACAATTATAAGTATCACTCGAAAACCATGGAGACATGCTTGAAGGAGCATGCATTGGCAGCATGGAACATATGATGGAGTGTTGTGCAGTAGTTTGATTGTCATAATATGAAGCTTAGTAAAAAGTTCATTATTGGAATATGAGGATGAGGATTTTTTTTTTCTTCTCATAATTATGGAGTATGTGCAGTCGTTTGGTTGTCATAATAGAATGGTCCATTATTAAACAGTACATAAGGATGAGAAAATTTTCTTTTGTGATGGTTATGGAGTATAATCAACGTTATTACAAAAGCTCTGCCCTGTATCAATACCAATAAGATCGGCAAGAAAAAAGAGAGCTATTATGTTTCATGTCAATATTAAAGTTGTTCTTACACCTCAAACCGATCTTTAACAATTTCATCAAGAGATTTATTTTCAATTTTTAGAGAAATTGATAAAACTAGCTTTTTTTGTTTCATCCTATACAAGGGAGAGTGACTTGAACTCACATGTATGTTTGAGGAGGTGTGTTGTGCCAAAGATCATTTCCTAGATTTTGTTTAATTCATTTTGCATTGTGTTGTTAATTTTCTTCAAGATCAAACCATTTTTTTGTTGTGATCTCTCTCTCTCCCTCTCTCCCTCCCTCTCTCCCTCCTCTTTTTAATAATCATCACTCAGGTTTTAGCCATCATCTCTGCTTGCATGTGAAGGAAACACATAATTTTCCATCAAAGGTTCCCCCACTCACTTCCTCAAAAGCCGATAGCCTTTATTGGGTTACAAAGCTAGCAAGTACTAGAAGTGGAATAATTATTTCTTCTTTTTTTTTTTTCTTTCACCCACGAGAGGAAAGATATATATGAGGCATAAAAATAGCATACTTTGCATTCATTAGTGAAGAAAGAGGAGGAAATGCCTCTATAACCCATCTCCATTTGTTGGGCAAAGATCCTTTGCTGTGCACATGATGCACCGCACGGTGCGGTGCATCACACGATGGATGGTGTGCGCAATGGCGTGCAATATGCATCGCACAGTTGCATATGTGGAATGCACCATATAGTGCGATGCGCAATAGAGGATTCGCATGCCTATTGGATATGTTCTTGACTCTTAAAAGTTAATTGAGCTTTTACAAGAAAGGGCAGCTTCTCTTTTAGCAAGGGCTGTGTGGACATTAAAAGCTTAATGGATGCATGCCAGCTGGTCAAGTATCATCAGCATCTAATGTAGTCTCTCAAAGAATCTTTTATCTCTTATCAAATAAAAAAAAAAAAAGGAGTCTTTTAGCTCTTGCCAAAGAAAAATGGCAATTTCTGTGTGGCTGTGTATAAGCCAAGTCCTAGGGTTCTGAACTTTGGCACCATCACAAATGCAGGCTAGCATGCATATATTTTAAGTGGTGGATACCCATCAATGCTTGGGGGTTCACCATGTTTTCTTTCTATCCAACATTTCTCTTTCAAAAACTAAATCTCTCTATCATTTAAGTAAGGTCTCGGCCACATCTCTCTCTCATGGCCTTGGCTGCCAAACAATCAAATATCGCTATCACAGAGCTTATGATGTCATGGAATATAATTGCATACCAACTCAGCAAAAAAAATGGAAATTAGGAAAATGAGGATCCTAAGTTCAGACTATCAATAGTTTCTACTTTCTGACTGTAAAAGAGATGTATAACTACTGCCAGTCTGTGACCCACTTGGAGCTGGAATTCTCAAGAGATTGAGAGGCCATGGTTGACAAGGAAGATATTTTTAAATTTTTATAAGACATTGATCCTTAGACAAGACCGGTAGTAAAGGCAATGAAAACATTACAGACGATATATCCTAGAAAAAAACCAAGGAACAATTTGATTTGTTGTCTGAGCCTTGGATGCTGAATTAATTCTAGTTGCAAGCAGATAAATACAAGTGTTCACTTACCTGCGGAGTAGGAAACTAAGTTGGATTCCAAAATCTTATTATTATGTCCAGAGATGCAGCAAAAAATTGTGTCATAAAGAACTACCATCATCTTTCTTTCTGATCTCCAATGATCATATGATGGTAATATTACTATGATGTTAATAACAAAAATATCATGATATCCTTAATTCTTATTGTAATAGTTCTTGTATGATAAAATAATAACTATTATAATATCATAAAGTGATATAATAATAGTAATATATAATTATAATAAGAAGATATAGAACTATAAAAGTTAATTATTATTATAAAAATATGTTATCTTTGTTGGTGATATAATCCATGGCGTTGATATATCTAACATTCCACTTTAACCATGATAGCATTCTAATGCGGCACTTCTAAAATTTTGTTACAAGACAAATGATATGTCTACCCCTAACACCAATAAGTTTATTTTGAGACGTGCCTACTACCCAATTAATTCATATGAGAAAATCTTTATGCACAGCGAGTGGTGCTATAAAATTGACGTGAAGCACACCATTCAATCATATTTAAGCATGTAGCCATCACTTTTCAATGTGCATTTAATGATGCATTTAATGTCTGTAATTCTATTTTTTAATTTTAAATTTTGAATGATAAAAATATTTTTCATTTTTTGAAAAAATTATAACATCCTGTAGTTATATGATAATATTTCATAGTCAAATTATAGCTTCCTACATATGTGATATCATAATTTTTTTTCAAAAATTATAAAAAGAGAAAGATATTTTCATTTCATCAAAAATTTATGAAATTTTTTATGACGAAAATATCTCTCCTTTCTTTATGATATTCTGTACGTAGGAAGCCATAATTTGACTGTAGGATGCCATAATATAACCATAGAATGTTATAATTTTTTTAAAAAAATAAAAATATTTACATCATTTAAAATTTTAATTAAAATTATAGATTTATATATATTAAATATATATTAAAAAATAAAAATTATATGATTCAATTAAATAAAATAATATATTATTTTTACATGCAAATGCATAGAGAACTACTCGAGCTCACATGCTTGTTCCTCTGACATGCAACCCAACCTTTTTCATTTCTCCTTTTACTTTTTTTTGGGAGTCTTGGCAATGCCCATGTTGATGATGGACATGACACGGTTCTTGTCAGTTGTCACTTCCCTTCAAAAGTTCTGCACTAGTGGAAAGATTGTCCATAAAGGACGAATCCATTGTACCAAGAGAAAAAAAGGATGGGTCAATCCAGTGGTGTTTTAGAATGACCTGCAGCAAATCATTGTGTTTCAGAAAGAACTCTGGACCAATGAAGACCTGCCACGCAACGATACCGTGGTGGGAGGAGCCCGGAGGTACAGGACTCCGTGCTATTCTCTAGAGGGTTCGGGCTGCATCTTTTGGATAAAAAAAATATTTATCTTCTCCCTATCAATCATTTAATCATATTTTATATAATTTTTAAAATACGATAAATTTTTATCTTCTATTCGTGATATAGATTATGAAATTAAAATTATATTTTAAAAACTGTGCAAAAGAACGATTGACACGATACAAAAGATCAAATATTTTTTTTTTTTTGTGCAAAGCATACAACCGGATCTTTCTTTGAAAATTTTCTTCTGATCAGATCACCTGCACAGACCATCTAATAATTGTGGCATGTCAATATCTGTCGTATCATTTCCTGTGCATCAGCGCATGGTGCCCAATTTGATGATTTTGTTCCAGTCCAGCAATGGGTTGATTAAATTTTCAGTCGCAAGTGGCTATTAATTGGTTTAGCAAAATGGGGCTTGGCTTCAAGGTGCGTGCAAGTAATCCTAATCTTAAAAAAAAAAAAAAAAAAAAAAGCTAAAGATTACTGCAATGTGCTGCCAAGTTGATTATGATATTTATATTATTATATATTATTAAAAATTAAATAATTATGATATTATTAGATTGGATGTGTTTATCACTAAAGAGATGTTTGGTGCATTACATAGGTAATATCATATGGTAATATGATTGCAGAAGAAATATGATCATCTGATAAAATTATAAAAAATTTTATATTACAGTATTTGATATGTGCATCAATGTTGTTGTAAAATTATAGAGAATTATGCATTGCAGTATTTGATATACAATTTAGACTATATAGAATATAAGCTGATTTTTTCAAAATCTCTCATTCTTGCTTATAGATTATTATCTATTTTCTAGAAAATAACTTAATTTTAGAACCAACTATTTTCTGTGACATCACCTATTGTGTTTTCTTTTCTATTTTCACCAACTGAGACTATTCATAATTTATTTTGATTTATTTTGATAGAGATATTTTGATCATAAAGTTATCTTGTTGCAGGATTATAGAATTATAAGATTACATGCAATCACATAACCACCTTCTCCTAAACAATCAGATTACAGTATAATCTAATTATCTGTTGCAAAATTACATGTAATCCTATCAGAATTACATATTACCAAACGTCCCCTAACAAATAAAAGAAGTCTTTAAATTATGAAATAAAAAATTTCTACATCCAGCAAAGACTTAATCTTCATAATTTTTTCTCTGATCATTTTTTTTCTTTTTTGACCTAGAGATTAGGCTTACCTTCTCGTCATTTTCTTAAAACTTTACTAAACATACCATAAACGATCTGGACTCTTAAAATCTAAATATTACATGTATAAATATGACAACACAATGATTCAGAAATTAAAGGCATCCCGATATGGCTCCAATGTGTACTTTTGATTTCCCGAGTCATAGATGATAGATCCAACTACCAATTAGTCTTTTCTTAATTAGTTGGCATCTCTCTCCTGCTACTTATAGATCAATATTTGTTTGGAAAGAAGGAGAAAAATGTCAAACCATCCCAAACTTTAAATCACTTAATATGTTACACCCTGACATGATGCACTCAAGCCAACACTTACCAGGAGAAGTCAATGGAGTTCCACATGAGCCAAGTCAGCTATGGAAACATAAGATCTGGCATAGAGCTGGACTTGCTCCTCTACAAAAGTAATACATCCAAATTCTAAACGCTTCAAACCCCAAGAAATTCTCCCACGATCCCCGTTGTATTTAAACTATTCAAGATCAAAACAGGCACGGGAATTCATTCTATTATTCACTGCACACATGTCCGGGGATTTGGACTTGTCCACCGGATCTTGTCGACCTAATAATTTATCATAGAATAAGAGTTGCTGCATCAATATAGCTAGTCTTGATGCACAAAGTTAACAATTCTTTTACAGTATTTCCTATTCTTGTAAATTTTTACTAAAGTAAATGATATCAAGAGCAACAGTTCTCATTGGCAAATGTTAAAGGGCCAGACCAAGAAACCAAACCAGAAGGCAAAAAATAAAAAAAAAAGAGTCACTGAAAAATTATTTTACATTATTATCAGGTTAGCATTTTAAGCTGCCTTGACATCTTTGAAGGCTAGGCATATAGATTTACTTATTGTTCCAATAATTTTATAAAAAATATTTTATGCTGATTGACACACTCTTTGCATTCTTAAATATATGAATAAATTATTCTGACTCCTCTCAAGATTTGGAGTAATGACATGAACCCATCCAGTATTTCGAAAATATACACATAACTCTCTGATTAAATATAAAAATTTAAAATTTAAAAAAATAAAAAATGTAAGATAGTGATGATATTAATAAAATCATTAGTTTATTTAAGAGAAAGATGTTAGTAAAGGATTACATATCATGCATATAGCACAAGTTTAGTAAAATATATATTTTTAAAATATTGGATGGAGAATATATAATTATCTCAAACTTTGAGGAAGATTATTATTATTTACTCTAAAATATATATATATACACACACTTTAGATACAAAATTTGTATAATATGCAATTATATGCCATTCTAATAACCAATAATTATATTTGGCAATATTTTACAAGAAACCTAATTTATCTTAAGCTTCATCAGGTGTAGTGCAGCTCTTCATAGCAATTCTGGTGCATGGTCAATGTGCATTCTTTCATCAACATTATTAAAAAAATAAAAAAAATAAACAGAAATGTTAAAAAAAAAGAATGCTCTACGTATGGCACTTGTGACGTGGTTCACTTTTCTACAGACCACCAAACTTGAAGTCCACGCGAATCCATAGGTCTGCGCAAATAAAAACGGCCGCAGCCGGATAACGTGGACGCCTTCCTTGAACCCGTCCTTCAGCCGTTTCGGCGAAAAGCAAGTCCAGGTTAAGCCGATCCGTTTTTGAGCGTTTTGACTCGTGGAATCGGGACCGTTGATAGCGATGGACCACCCGATACTGGATGGACCCGAAAGTCCGAAATTTTATCCAAATCTGACACGTGGACTGATGCACCCACTCTTTACAACACCAGAAGCGTCCCAGCCTTCAACAGAGGACCGTTACCGTTATTTAATAGTTCACGCTTGTTTTTTTTTTGTTTTTTTAATACTAAAAATGAAGCATACATGAATATATTTAGAAAAATAAAAAAAATAAAATATTCTTAAAAAACCGACGGTCTAATCTCGCACACGTTCAAAGAACATTTTCAATATGTTAGCAATATAGACTGCCATTTAGTTTGTCTCTCTATGAACATGATAAGTGGCGAGACCAGTGTAACGCAATAGCCAAGTTATAATGCCTTGAAGGAGGAGATGAGAGATAGTTCTCTATTTATAATTCTGTAATCAGAATAATACAGTGACAATCTCTCTCAATAATAAAGTGATCAACATGTAAGATCCGACGAATATAAATAATCTCAATCCAGATAGTACTGAGCTTTGTCTCGAAAACAATAGGCTCATTCAACCTACTCCCTCCGACTAAGATTAAATTAGAATCCAATTTTAGAATCACAAAATCAGCACTACCTCATCTATCTTTAAAAATAAACTAATAGCCCTCTATTTGATGATCCAAAGATGCTGGCTGTAATGAAAAATAATAATGTTATCGGTTCACACAGCAATTTATAGATTGCCAAATATTTAAAAAAAATATTTTGTTATTAGTTGCTTAGAATAGAAAGACATATTCTGGCATTATAGTATTTATATTTTTTTACCATCATAACATGAACTTCTCAATGCATATCTCAATATCCAGATATTTTCATCTTCATGCATGGCTTATCAAACAAAATTTTTCAATATGCGCATTCTTTAAATTTATCATAAATTTCAATTCTTCTGTATCAACTTTAGTTTTTTTTTTTTAAGATTAACTATCTAGTGACACGGCGTCAAAGTTCAAATTTATTAAGTTCGTGCATTTCAGTTAGCTTTACTTACATTGCAGATTTTTTCCGCGGCAGCTCTGAAATCAATTATTAATTAACATCTATATTCAATTTAAAAAGCATACAAAGAAAGGGGAAAAAGAAAAAAAAAAAAGAGAAACATAAAACAGTAAATGTCCATTCACGAAACATTATCTTTCTTAAGATAAAGTAAATAATGATGAAAAATAAAAAAATAATTATTAAATAATGACTATCATTTATTTTTTATAGATATAATATGCAATGGAAGGCTTCGGGATCCCCTAACGTTTAACGGCAGTTATTCTACAAATTGCCACCAAGAGTGGTGTACGGTGCTGATCCAATAAGGCAGCAGCGTACTTTCTGGACCCGTTTGTCCGACGCGCCTCGCAGCGCACGGAATCGGTGGCCGTGAACGGGTTTTGCGTGATAGGACTTGGTCTCTGCCTTTCAACTTTCAAGTGGAATCAACTTTTTTTTTTTTTTTTTTGATTGACCACGTGCGGTATTAATTGTTAACCATGTATTCGATGTTCAAAATTATCTATTAAATGATGTCTGCACATTCTCAAGGTGATTCTCCGGACTGATTTCAAAAAATTTTGCATGTGATGAATAATATCCAACAAACAAATTGGTAATAATCACAACCATTTATTTTTATTAAAATATATTAAAATTAATATTTAGTGTATAAATTTATAAATAAATTTAATAATTATGATTAATAATACCATGATGTTATATGTGATATAGGATGTAATATCTTTCTGCACATTCTATATAAATCCAACAAATAAGTTGGCAATAATCACAACTATTTATTTTTATTAAAATATATTAAAATTAATATTTAGTGTATAAGATTTATAAATATATTAATGATTGTGAATAATAATATGCATGATGTTATATGTGGTATAGGAGGTACAGGACCGGCTTGGGCAGGTCAAATTGGGCGACCGTCCAGGCCCCAGGTCTAGACTTTGTATTGACATTCCAATAAGATGCAAAGGTGATTTTTATAATATTATAATAAAAAAAAAATTAAATAGGTTAATGATGGATTTTATATATTGCTTAACGAATATATTTATAAAAAATTATTAATGTAGATTAATTTTTTAATAATAATTAATATTTAAAATATTTAATTTTTAATAGAGAAATCTCATTTTTTTTTATTTAGTCTTAGGTCTAAAAAATATCAGGACGGATCTGAGGACGTAATATCTTTCGAAGGTAGGTTGAATTTAGATTTAAGAGTATAGTAGAGTGATATTTATCTTAATACCAGTTTAACCGTAACCATTCAGCACTAAAGTGTGAACTAAAATTCTTAAAAAAAAGAAAAAAATTGTACGCTTTGTTAAGCTCAAAGTCCACTCGTAGATAAATCGTTAAGCGCGTGAGCAACTAACTTTTTCCTGGCCAACCCGGTGCTGGATATTCCTGGGTGGCCCGAAACTAAAGCGATTAACCGGCTCGACCGTTTCCCTCGCCCGCCGAGTTACCGCCATTCCCCCTCCCACGTCTCCTTCTCCACTCTCATTCCACCGTCTGACACTCTCCTCCCACCGGGCATTCCCGGTTAAACCCCCCTTTCTTTCTATAAATACTCCCGCTTTCCCTCCTCTCTGTGCCTCGTGATCGCCCCCCCCCTCCCCTCGCTCCCTTTCCCGAAGAGAGAAAAAGACTTCTTCTCGTCCTCCGCGAGGGTTTCTTCTAGGGTTCCGCCGCGAGTGTATGGCAGTGAGCCTGCTGCAGTCTCATGAGGTGTCGGACCTCTGCATCGGGAAGCCGGCGGTGAGATCTCTGCCGCCGTCCGCCACCGTCGGGGAGGCCCTCCTTGGCCTCAAGAGAGGCGGAGGGAGTTTTCTTAGCGTGTGGATCGCCGATCGGGCGTCACCGGAGAAGAAGGCGTGCGCCGGCAAGGTCTGCATGGTGGACATCCTCTGCTATCTCTGCGCCGAGGAGAACATTTCCTCCCCTTCCGCCGCCCTCGGCGCCCCCCTCTCCGCCCTCCTCCCCCCAAAGGACACCTCCCCCGTCCTCCGCGTCGAGCCGCATTCCTGGTAAGACATTGGCCAACCCGCCACCCGATTTCTCCATCTTCGATCTTTTCTCTGTTCTTGATCTCCCCGATTATGGCTTGTTCTCCAAAGTTTTCTTTTCTTTTTTTTTTTCCTTCAAATTTATTAGTTCTTTAATAGTTCTCAACTGTTTAGTTCGAAAAGTTCGATGGGATTTCTCACTTTTCTCGAAGTTTTCGGACATTTCACCCGGTTTGTGCTTCGATTACGTTGATTTCTTTATGCGGTGTTGTTTTGGTTATTTAATTCGAGCTTTTTCTTGGGATCGGCAGCATATTGGAAGCCCTAGACGTGATCTTGGACGGAGCCCAGAACCTGGTGGTCCCCATCCGCTCCGGCGCCGGCCGGAAGAAGCTCCTCGGTGGCGGCGGCGGCGGCGGAGCGGTGGATTTCTGCTGGCTGACGCAGGAGGACTTCGTACGCTTCTTCCTCAACTCGATCGCCCTGTTCTCCCCGGTGCCGGCCCTCTCCGTCTCCGACCTCGGCATCGTCCGCCCTGCCGTTCTCGCCGTCCGCCCCCACGATCCCGCCCTCGCTGCGCTTCCCCTCATCCGCCGCGCTCTCGCCGACCAGACCTCCGTCGCCGTCGTCACCGACGACGGCAAGCTCATCGGCGAGATCTCCCCCTCCACGCTGGACCACTGTGACGAGGGCACCGCCGCGGCGCTCGCGGCCCTCTCCGCTGGTGACCTAATGGCCTGGATCGACTTCTCTGGTGCCCCCCCGGAGGCCACCGTCCGGACCGTCAAGGCCCGGCTGAGGGAGAAGGGCTTGACTGGGATGATCGAACTCCTCGAGGCCGACCTCTCCCCGCCCTTCTCCTCCTCCTCCGGCTCCTCCTCGGGCTCGTCGTCCGACGAGGAGTCCGGCAGGGGAGCGGGGCGGCGGTTGCGGAGGCTTCGGTCGTCGGGGAGCTACTCGGCGAGGATGGGGCGGCGGTCGGAGGAGGCGATCGTGTGCCACCCGGGGAGCTCGCTGGTGGCGGTCATCATCCAGGCACTGGCCCACCGTGTCAGCTACGTCTGGGTGGTCGACGACGACTACGGGCTCGTCGGCATCGTGGCGTTTCCGGACATACTCGGCGTCTTTCGAGAACTCTTACAACCACCTTTTGAGAAAGAGTACTCGGCAGCGGAAGCAATGACAAAGCAAAAAAAGAGAGAGTCCCTGTCGTAAGCTTGCGAATAGTGGAGCATCAGGACTTCTTTGTTGGTAGTTTGGGTTCTGTTTGTAGGTGTTTCCTGTTGCTTGTGATGGAAAGTTGCTAAAATTGAAGTTCGAGGCTACGTGTTGTGATGATGGGTGCTGTTGGTTGTCTAAGAGTGGATGATGTGAGCTGGCACTTGGTTGGGGCGATGGATATTTGTTTGGATGGATGGTTAAAGTGTATTCAGATGGGTTAACAGAACTAGAACTGAAACTGGAAGACATGCAGGTGGCAGCTTGGGAGATTCTGTTGAGAGTTACAGGATGGTAACTTTGTTGGGTATTCTCTTCCTCGTGCGAGTTGGGAACATGGTAACTTTGTTGTGAACTTTGCTGACATGCAGCCGGCTCAACTCTCTTAGACATTTGATCTCAAAATTATTTGACATATTGTTGGATTTCTTGCTGAACTGTAGCTCTCTGGGAAAATGGAAGTCGCCCAGATTGCGAGCAGCAGCAGCACTTGTCTTACAAGTAGTAATTAATTAAGTACAGTGCAATCCAATGGCTTTCATGAATCATGATGTGTGCCACGATTTGTGGAGGCCATCGCATCGCTTAACATGCGGGCGGCGTGGCATCTTTCGAAATTATGAAAGCTTGTGTTGAGGTGAATTTGAGCATCAGAGGTGTAGGTGTCATGGCATCCTAAGCTAGCCAACTACACAGTTACAAACTTTGGCTGGACGTATATTCTTGGAAGAACGCAAATGGCAGCTACAGGGACAAGCCTACCCTACCTTCTTTGGATCGTTCTAACAAAAATTCCTTGTTAATGACTATTGAACCATCACCTAAGCGGTTCTAATATTTATGGAGATGTTATGGATTCCTTTAAACACCTCTCTCACTTTTGTTTTGTTTTGCTTTTTTGGTGAAAGGCACCTCTCTTCCTGTAACAACGATCGCAATTCCATGTGACTAGGTGATTCTTATCTCATGATCCAAGTACTTGTCTAGGTTGGTTTGAAATAGTTAATGGACTATTTTCACTTATGCTGGTTGAATTCTCGAAAGCAAATACCCTCACATCTAGAAATTCTGGCATTCATATGCTAACTATTTATTGCTTATGCCATCATGGAGGAAGGTTCAATCAGATAGCAAAGCCTAATGAATTTTTCTTCTTAGAGAGAGAGAGAAGGAGAGAGAGAGTATGTTTTAGCTCGTTTGAAATGTGCATTACCTGCTGGCCGTCTATATTCATTTTGCCATTAATAGTTGTTAGCTCAGTTTCTTCCTACTTTTCTCGCCAAATAATCAGCAGGGAGGGAACGGCTACACTAAATGTTGTACATTACACCAACTTTTTTCTTCTGCACTAAAAGCAGTAGTACAATAAACCAACCTCTTTTTTTTTTTTTTCATGAATCGGGCTTGCTGTTTTGCTTCATCTGGGCCATCTTCAGGTCCAGTTTCATCCGCCCCGCAGGCCGATGAACAAAAAAAAAAAAAAATTCACCGCAGGTGGTGCACGTAGTTCTGCATCGCCTGTGGTGCTCAAAGAATTCCTCTATGCGGGTTATTTGGGTCACTGCCGCTCGCTGGGGTGTAGTTACTCCAGCCGCTGGATTGGGTTGCTTTGATTGGGCTGCGATGCAGGTCTCGTCCCGCACCCAAATGGGCTGCAGGATTTGGCCCAGCTTTCTGGTTGGATTGGGTTATTTGGGTCACTGCGTCTCGAGTATTGGCCCAACTCCCCGAGCTCCCGATCTCTCATCCCCTCCCAAGGGTTTCCATCTCCCCCTTCTCCTCTCTCCAGCCCCACTTGGTTGAGTTCGAGCCCCCGGACCCCAAACTCTTTACTCCTGACCCACTAACAGTAAGAATATCCCTTCTTAGAAAAATCGAGTAACACCCACAGGGACTATGGCTGTTTATCTCTGCTCCTGCTGCATGCAGTGTCAACCTTGTTAACGAGGAATTGGCGAATTTGGTGCTGAGTGTCCAGTGAGCCCACTGGATGCTCTTTCTCTTGGAACACTGAAAATATGTTGCTGCCCCCAGATAGTTTAAAATGTCATCAGGGGGTGTGGATTTAGATTCAAGTGGCCCAGGGTGCTATGCTTGTATTTTGCTTTTCATTTGAACCTGAAATGGTTGTTGGAAAATGTTTTATTGTATCAGTTAATTCAAACTGGTTCATGATGAACTGTGGTTTGATGTTGTCCTTGCATCCAGAAAATATGTTGGTCTTGCTATTCTTTTTTTCTTATTTTTTTTTGACTCTATCAACACATCAAAAGAATGAGTTGATGTCAATCATCTGATTCTTACTGACGTGCATCATTTACGATCTACAATGTTTTAATTTAAAAAAAGAGAGTTATGAGCACTATTTCTTTTTATAGTGATGCAGTATTTAGTGCCTAACTTCCTAGTTCCGGCAATATCAACCCTCATGATGCTGACGTTGTGATGTGTTAGTGCGTTTTGCTTATTTTTAATTTTATAAATTCCTGGGAACAATTTATTTCTTTGTTCAATCAAAGCTTAGAAAAACAAAATATTATTCTTTTCCGTCCGACGATGCAAATGCTGTTTGTGAGGCTGCAACAAATTCATTTTTTCAATTATGTGCGGATGAGTCCACCTCATTATCATTTGGAATCCAAAATGTTAGGACATGATATCCATTGTTTCAGAAGCTTTAGTTTTTCAATCAATATATCAATTTTTTTACATAGCGTTCTCTTGTATCCGGCATTCCTCCTCCGGTTCTCTATTATTCTTTACCGTTCTCTAGTTTCTCCTATGACATCCTCGTTTTGAAGAAACTCGGCAGGAACTTGGGGAGCTTTGTTGTGTGACGATTTGTTGAGTCAGTAGATCATTTTTTTTTCAGAATGTAATCTCTTCGCCACCATTTAAAAAGTTATATGTAAATTGATTGGCGTTCTGCACTCGCATGGTTCCTTAATTTGCGGGTGTCACTACAAAAAATTTAATTTTTTACAATAAAATTTTTTCATCACTAAAAATTATATTTTCATCGTAAAAAATATTTACGATGAAATATATCGTCGCTAAAAATTTATAGAGAAAGCCTCGTAGCAAAAGACCTTAGCGACGAAATGATTTTATTTCGTCGTAAAAAATAGTAAACCTAGACGACGAAGTATGCGCTGTATTAGCGACGAAAATATTTTATCGTAAGAGCTTAAATTTTCATCGCTAAAATTGCAATGAAAAATAATTTCATCGCTAAATATAGTGATTAAAAAAAATATTCTCTTATTTTTTGCGACGAAACTTTCCTTTCGTCATAATTTTTTGCGACGAAAACGAAATTTGTCGTAAAACTTAGCGATGAAATTCGTCGCAAATAAAATTTGTCGCAAAAATTTCATTACAATAATTACGACGAAAAAAATGTTCATTGCTATAATTCGACGAAATAAAAATTTCGTCACGATAATGGCGACGAAAAAAAAATTTCGTCGCTATAATGGCGACGAAATAAAAAATTCATCGCGATAATTGTGACGAAATAAAAAATTTCATCGCAAAAAAATTAAAATTTTTAACGACGAAACTATTTTTTCGTTGCAAAAATAGCAACGAAATAAAAAATTTCATCGCGATGTATAATAAAAATTTTACTTTTTTGGGTTCATAAATTTTTTTTGCGACGAAATTAATATTTCGTCGCTAAAATAAATTTTGGATAAAAAATTTAATTTTTATTTTTTTTATCAAAAAAAATCTGCTCAAATACAAATTCTTTGATCAAATATTTTTAAATAAATAATATATTAACACAATAAAAATATTTTAATTCAAAATACCAATTTCAAGTAACAAAAAGTTTCATAACCATCTTTGTCATATACAAAAATATAAGTCCATACATCATTTTAAATTTAAAATAACTACAAACTATGTATGATCTGACTCGTTGGCCTCGTTCCCTTCTCCAAGTGTCGATCCCTGACCCGATATGTGTTGCGATGGTGGTGCAGAGGCGGCATCATGTGACTGTAGAGATGCTAACTCAGAAGCATAATACCGAGCCGTCCCGCCACCGCAGCTATTATCCTCTTGAGCGTCTGACTACGATTCATCCAGTAACTAATCTGATCTTGCATCATGCTCATGAATGTCCTAACTGCCTCTGGCACCGATGCATCATCAGACCGACCGGATGACGAACTGTGTGATTTTTTGGACCGCATGCTATGACCAGATCCTAGCTGCCGCCCGAGGATGATTTCCAAAATCGTATCATCTGTCATCAAAAAAACCTGCTGTGATCCAGTATCACCGTCAGATCCAACCTCCCTCGTCGCCTGCTCTCTCAATTCTAACATTTTTTTCTTCATAATAAACCAAATAAAATCATAAATTTTTTTCAAACTCTTTAAAAGTATTCAAAATGTAGAGTAATGATACTTACATGACGCTGCCTCGCTTCCTCGGTCACGAACTCGCCACTCTTGTTTTGATAAAATTTAGCATAGGCGTCGACTCCGAATAGTCCCTGTTCAAACAAAAAAAAAGAAAAAAAAAGATATCAAAATAATATAAATATTTAATAAGAAGTTACAAAGTATGATTGCAAATGTAGTTACGTACCATCCTCTTCATTCCTGTGCAAAAGAGGCACTTCCTTGCGTGTGAATAGAATCAATCTTACTCCTATTCACCTTATTCACCTCCGATCGTCGCTACAAAATACATACAATTATAACCAATAAAGGACATAACAAAATTAAAATAACTTGAAACACTAGACATACCTGAAATGCCTCACTTCCAAAATGCTCACATAACCACGCCAATCATCACTAGACTCAGCCCAATTTCTGTATGGCTGGGTCACAGGATCAATCTCCTTCGCCTGCAGCTCATTGCAGTATTTATGAAGCCTACATCGCCGATCTTTGTATCTATTTGCAGCCATTGTGAGAATACATGCCGTCACTTCTTCGTCGGTGCAATCCTCGAAGTCAATATTATCCTACACAGTCATATATCAAAAAGCAAATACATGAAATTATTCATATAATAAAAAATTTATTTATATAACCAAAAATAATATGAATTATGTAATGATATGCAAGACATCCAAATTTAATTCTTACCTTAATGTGAGAGACTAGAGCATCACGGTATCGAGGAGCTACATGCTTGAAACTTTCAGCAGCCTACGGAAAATGATTCCACATATACAAACTGATCTCATTTGCGACGATACTAGCCTCTGTGCCAACCGGATGATTCGAAATATCTATACCTTCGGCTTTTCATTGTGTGTATGCACATATTTTTCTAAAACAAGACCCCTACTAGGACCACGCACTGCACGTCGATGTTGCGTTCCTACATGTAAAAATTGATGAAATGAACATATATCATGTATCACTAAATGCATATAACAAAAAAAATATATGGTTTATAAATTGATAGAGATGTACCTGTAAGGGGATGATGCTGCGGTGCCATGACCTCCGGTTGGGCAAGCTTTGGTTGAGCACTAGTCTGCTCTGTGGACTCGACAACTGAATCTCATCTAAATCCTCTGACTCATCATGCAAAATGCTAAAGTGAGGATGTGTATCATCAAGCGGAGCCTGCTGCCTACCCCGTGAACGTCTACGTCCAGGACCAGTCATGATGCTGCAATGATTAAAATAATTTAAATCAGCACGTAATCAAAAAAACTCAAGTATTACATGATATAACAAAAAAAATAAATTGAATTACTTATTCATATTAATTATTGTTCTCAGATTCTGAACTCGTGTCCATATAGTCATCTTCGACGGGAGTCATAGAAGACTTCGACCTTGAAGTGCTATCATCATCGTCGTTAATGAAGTCATTATTGGATCGTGCTCATGCCCGTGCCCTTATGATGATCCAACAATAGAAACATCCTCAGGTTCATAGTCGTCTCTTTGTAATTGTCCTATGTCAATCGTATCATCTGGCACTAATATGTTATCTGGTGTTTGCATTTGATATGCTTCATTTTCAATAATTACATGGACTTCATTCTCTAGATCTTCATCGTTCGGGCATGTGAAAAGTGCGGGATCAAACAAATGCCTATGCTGAGCCCTTATTGCAACTCGCCAAGGCTCTTTCATTTTGTTATCATCAATATACCACACTAGTCTCGCTTGCTTTGCAAAAATATAAGGATCACTTTCGTACCATACATGATCAGTGTGGACACTGATGAGTTGAGGATCTATAACAATTGGCCTGTGTCATCCTAAGTCATACTATCGATACTTGAATAAACAATCCGTCGAAGACCACTATATCTCAACTCTATAACCTCATGCAGAACACCAAAAAAATCTATTATTTCGCCCTTGTGCTCGCCCTCTACGCTTGTTCCACAATTCTGTGTGGTTCGATCACGATCATGATTTTCCGTTAAGAATCACACACCATTGACTATGCATGCTGAATATACTGATTCACGTCTGTCAGATTTTGTGCAAGTGCAGCTAAGTCATTACTGATACAGTTAGAATTATCTATACGTAGCTGAGCTATCTACAATTAAAAGAACAATAAGCAGGTTAAATTTGACAAAATAAATACTATATAAACAAACTTTTAATCATGGATGGACATTAACATAACTTACCGTTCGTCAAACCATGATGCGAATTGATTCTATGTCGTGCCGCTGCTAATGTAGGATTACTTCTTCTGAGCTAACTTTCGTGTTCACTAAAGTGATACAGTAATACCATGTATATTTTAATTTAGAGTCCACGTACATTCATTGATATATCAACAAATAAAAATTAAATGTATATACTCACATCATGTACGCTTCTACCTCCTCAATTGTTTAGCACATACCAATGCATGTCATCCATTTTTTGTGGTGTCAACATTCGAAAATCTTTTTTACCATATGGTCAGGCAACATTAGAGAACACGGACAATCCATCGGTCAGAATCTCGTCAACATCGATATTCCATTGTGGCCTTGTAAATTTGGTCTCCACTCTTCGAAGGTACATAGAGCAGAATGTCAGACATTCATTCATAACATGTGCCTCTGCTATTGAACCTTCAGGCTGTGCTTGTTAGTGGCGGCACTCTTGTATTCTCGCATCTCCCTATTCAATAAATTATCAATTGATATCACATATAATAAGAATACAATAATGAATAATAAATATTACAATATCATACAATTACCTTTCAATTGGATACATACATCTTGTATGTACTGGCCCACCCAATCTAGCCTCATTGGAAGATGAACAGAAAGATGCACCATGATATCAAAGAAGGCGGGAGGGAATATCATCTCGAGCTTACAGAGAGTAATGATAATCTTCTTCTCCAATATGTCGATCTGACTTCGTCTCAATGTCTTCGCACATAAGTCCCGAAAATAAGTTTTCAGATCAAGTAACGCATCATACACATTATCCGACAACAATCCGCGTAAACCAACTGGGAGCACATGTTGTAGAAGTACATGCAATCATGACTTTTCATCCCAACGATCTTTCCATCTTTCGACTTGATGCACCGTTTCAAGTTTGAGGTGTATCCATCAGGAAACCTCACTGATCTCAAATATAAAAGAAATTGATTTCTCTCTCTTCGATTCAGTATATAACATGCCAATGGCTTCACCAGCCTATCCCCTCGTCGAATCAAATGTAATTCCTTTCTAATCCGCATATCCTCTAAGTCAAGACGAGCCTTCACGATATCTTCGTTCTTCCTTCGATATTGAGAATGGTATAAAATACATTGTCAAATATATTCTTTTCAATATGCATGACGTCAAGATTATGTCGAAGAAGATGTATTTTCCAATATGGAAGATCAAACAACTTGCTCCTTTTTCTCCAATTTTCGATACTTGTTCGCACCCCTACTTGGCTGGCCAGACCCTTACCAAATATGACATCCTGTGGTTAGGTAACTCATTTAAAATATTATCCGTAGATCAGAATCTTGACTGCGCACGTCGTTCATGCTTGCCATTGAACTTAAGACTTCTCCTCCATCTATGATCATCTGGCAAAAAACGTCGATGGCCGGTAAAACAAATCTTTCCACGAATAGGTCCGATGTAATATCATCGTTAAAGTTTGGCACGCTTTATACCCTTTTGTACACCATCCAAAAATATCGCCATATGCAGAAAAATCGTTAACTGTCCAAAGCAGTGCTGCATGCATGCGAAAGATGCCTCCTGTAACATGATCATACGTTTCGCATCTTCTTCCCACAAATATTGTAACTCTTCGATCAACGGCTCTAAAAATATGTCTATGTCTCTTCCAGGGGCACAGAGACCCGGGATCAACAAGGCCAATAGATTAAAAGGTGATTTCATGCACTTCCATAGCGGTAAATTATAAGGAAATACCATAACAGGCCACATACTATAAGTAGTACGAAGATTACCATATGAATTAAATCTGTCTGTTGCCAACCCTAGCCTGACATGTCGTGAATTAGCTGCAAACCATGGATGTTCACAATCAAAATGTTTCCATGCATCTCCATCTGATGGATGTCTCATGACATCATCGTCGATATTATTTTCCTCTTTATGCCATCGCATGTCACAAGCAGTATACCTCGACATGAACAATCGACGCAATCGTGGTGTAATCGAAAAGTACCGTAAAATCTTACATGGTATTTTCTTTTTCTTCTTATCCTTACCACGACTTTCTTTCCATCTGCTTGAATGACAAATCGGACATGCTTGTAGATCTTTTTTATCCTTCCGAAATAGAACACAATCATTCGGACATGCATGTATCTTTTCACAGCATAGGCCCAAGTCATCGACTCCCAAATCGAGTCTTTCAATAATTTTTTGGCTTCATAATAACTTGACGGAAGTAACTCTCCCTCTGACAGTAAGTCCTTCAAAAATTTGAGCAACCAATTAAACGAGTTGTTTGATCACTTACCAATGTCTTCATGTGTAATAACTTTATTACGGTGGACAACAGAGAGTACTTCTTACAACCAGGATAAATATCACTTTGTGCATCTCTTAATAGACACTCGAATCTATCATTTATAGATATGTTACTGTCCTCTTCAGCTTCTTGTCTCAGAATGGAATGCTGATGTTCTGCTCTCGCTTCTACATTTACTTCAAATAATTTCGGATGAAGATCCTCTAAAATTTCTCTATCTTCTGCACCGAGTGTTTGTCTTTCATGATTGCATGATCCACCGACTGACGACGGATTTATGGGACTCCTGGACAACATGCTCGAGCTAGTCGGCAAATCTTCACCATGTTAGTATAAATGATTCTGAATGTCCGATAAGGTACACCAAAATAAATTCCTACATCGACGACATGGACAACGAGCTTTTCATCTTCTCTAGTATGATTGGACGTCACATTCATAAAAGACGTCACACCCGTAATATACTCGGGACAGAATTTATCACGCAATGACATCTAACCATGATCTATACCTACATATTTATGATGCAAACTATACAATCAATTTTATGTAATAATAGTTGACTAACGCCTTATATCTCCTACCTATAGGTGATGGTCCTATCCCATTTAGGAACGTAAGAATTTAATATTACAATATATGTCTTCTATGCCAAAAAAATTTCGACAGCATTTCGACGTAGTTCTCCAGATACACAAGCATTAAAGTTGTACTATGTATCCAGAGAACATGATCAAAAATACCGACAAAACTCTGCGATGTAGAAGCACATGTGTTCAATATTAAATTCATTCACGTACCCAAACTGTCCACGAGGATAATTCGAGAATAGTGTGTAAAGCACCAATATTTTTTTCATAAAAAAAAATATTGGTTTATGCACGCTATCCTCGAACGAAAATTCTAAGGCTTATAAATTTGTTATGCTACAATTAATATATTATTATTATAAATATTTTTATTTTTAAAATATTTTTAAATCATGATTAAAATTAATTATATCAAATAAATAATTATATCTAACATTATATCTAATTACTAAAATAACAAATAATTACTTCTAATGGCTAAAATTTATTGAGAAAAAAAAATTAAAAAATATATAAATTAAAAAAATTGTGCTCACCTTCAACTCTTCCGTGAATAGTGATGGTGACAGTGACGGCAACCGGCGATGGCGGTGGCAGCCCGACGGCGGCGGCGGCCCTACGAAACCAGACAAGCCAAGTAAGGGAGAGTGACAGAGAAAGTAAGGGATCGACCTTCAACTCTTTCTCAGGTAAGAGACTGAGAAAGAAAATGAGGGAGGGAGACAGGGGAGGGAGGGGTCGACCAGCGACGGCGACAGCCTTGCAGACCAGGTAGAACGCACGGCAGGCGGCGGGGGGACGGGAGGCCGAAGCGGCGGGCGACGCCGCGGAAGGGGCAACGTGGCGAGGCGGAAGAGGGGCAGAAGAGGAGGAGGAAGATGAAGGAGAGGGCTCTAGGGTTAGGGTTTCGAGGGATTGGAGGGAACCGGAGGGAAGGAGGCAGAGAAGAGGGAGGATTCGAGGGACAGGGTTTGGGAGGGGAGGAGGAGGAGGTCGGAGTCGGAGAGGAAGTGGAGGGAGAGAGAAACGGTGGAGGCGAGGAGGAGAGGACAGGCGTGAGGTCCTCTGCGGTGAAGGGGGGACTGGGAGAGGGCCTACTCTTCTTCCCGGAGGTAGAGGCGGCGGAGGAGTGACGCTTTCCACCGCCCATGGGGGAGGGAGGCCTTGACCGGCGACGGTGGCGGGAAGGGAGGACTCGACCGGCGGTGACACAGTGGAGACCGAGAGGGAGACGGTGCGCGGAGGAGAGGGTGGCGAGGTGGGAGGGAGACGGCGTGCTGGGGGTGGGCTCGATCAGCGACGGGGGGCGGGCTCGAGCGACGATGGTGGCGGGGAGGGAGGGCTCGACGGCGGTGGGGAGGGAGAGAGAGAGGATGGTGGTCGGGAGGGAGAGAGAGAGGATGGTGGCGGGAGGGAGAGAACTTACCGGGAAGGATGACCGCGACCGGGGGAGCGGGAGAGAAAAATTTTGACGACCGCGGTGACGTGGGCAAAAGAGATCAAGAGGTTTATTTTGAATTAGGACCCTATTTCAAAGTATTTTTTTTAAATTAAAAAATATGTAGTAACGAAATCAATTCGTTGCGAAAAGTAAATATTTTGTCGCAAAAAAATATATTTTTTGCAACAAAAATTTTTTCATCGCAAATGATTAATTTTTTGCAGAAAAATTTAATTTCATCGTAAATATAAAAAATAGTCGTAAAATCAAGTTTTTTGCAACGAAACAAATATGTCGTCGCATAAAATCAAATTTTTTGCGACGTAATTATTTTCATCGCAAAAAAAAAATTTAGCAACGAAAAATTTTTTCGTCGCCAAAAAAAATAATTTTTTACGATGAAAAAAAATTTTATCACTAAAGATCAATTTCTAGCAACGAAATTTAAAATTTCATCGCAAAATATTTAAATTTTTTCAATAAAATAAAATTTAGCGACGAAATAGTTTCGTCGCTAAATATAAATAAAATTGATCGAAAAAGCCCTTATTTTTTGCAACGGAATATCAATTTTGTCATAAAAAATGTAATTTTTTTGCGACAAAATTTTTTTTGTTGCAAAAAAATATTTTTTTGCAACGAAAAAAATATTTTATCGTAAAAAAAATTATTTTTTGTAACAAAAAAAAAAGTTCGTCGCTAAATATCAACTTCTAGCAACAAAAATAAAATTTTCATTGCAAAAGATATAACTTTTTGCAATGTAATTGTTTTCGTCGCAAATATTGATTTTTGGAGATGAAATTTAAATTTTATTATAAAAATTTAATTATTTACGATGAAACAAATTTTATCGTTAAAAATTAAATTTCTTATAGTGTTTGTGTTTGGAGCGGAAGAGGACGAATTTTTTCAAAGCTACCGAGCCTATGGTTTTGATACTCATAGGTGCCATTTCTTGGTCTTATTGGAAAGAGAAAAACTATTGCATGTTTTGAACGAACAAGCTTCCATTAGTTCGGTTGCCACAGAAGGTCTGCAGTTGGTCTAGTTCTGGTCCATTTCTATAATTCGAAGCTTGTCACAGTGCATGCAAATATGGCAAAATAAGAGATTGTAGGATTTGTTGAGTGGTATGTGAATTCCCTGAATCTTTTACAAAGGTGAAAGGGTCTACACTTTAGGTTGTTCATCGCATGTAGTTTATTGTACCTAAGTTGGTAAGGGGTCTTATCACCTTTTTCTTATTATTATCTTCCTGGTTCACAGTTTTAGATGTTTATGTATGTCTTTGTATGTCTCTGTTGCTTGTCTTTTCTAATTCACTGTCATCTTCTCTGTTGTTTTTCCTCCCAGCTGTAAGCGACTACTTTTTGTTTGTTTAAACTGCTTATATTCTCTATAGCCTCTTCCTGTAATTTTTGTTAAAAATATCTAATAAATGTCAGGTGGCTGCTTTTCCAGCCTCCTTTTTGTGATCAAAAACAAAGAGTCTCATGTTTATAATGTTAACTAGTAT